>NW_015173710.1:374142-379644 GCF_001447785.1 Gekko japonicus | reverse complement strand
TAGTGAAGTAATGCCAGTCAGGAGGCATGAAGTCACCCTGAGAGTGCTGGCAGGCCTAGGGTTGCCAACAACGACAGATTGATGCAAAGGAGGATGGGAAAGTCTCCATATCTCTATTTTGCCTTAAATTGGTTTTGATGCCAGCAGAGAGAAAAAATGCCAGAAATTCTGCATGGGTGCCCCATGGTAAATGGACCAAACAGTTCCTAAAGATTTTCCAAAACACTACTCTGTTGATAATTCATTTTCTACACTCACAGCATCCCCTGCCATAATGCTACACATCCCCAGCACTTTGAATTAGCACCAGAGCTTTAAGAGCTCTCCAGCTGTCACCTGGAGATTGGCAACAGCTTGTCTGGAGGGTGGGATCTATGGCATTGTATCTGTCTGAGGTCCCCCTCTTCCTTCTCCTCAGACCCCACCTCAGCAGGTTTCATCTGTAAAATATCCTTGAAATTTCTAACCTGAAGTTGGCAACCCTATGTTCTTTCCAGGCAACCATCAGCCTACCTTTATCTGCCTGTCTGCCTAGGGAAAGGGCAGTCTTTCCCTGCAGTGGGAACCAAAGTACCTGACATCATTCTCCTCTCCCCCGTATGATCCGCACAACAACCCTGTGAGGTATGTTAAGGTAGAAAGTCTGTGAATGGTCCATAATCCCCCAGGCAGCTTTTATAACATGAACCTGGGACCTGCACACCATCCTCTGAAGCGCTCTCAGGTACATATCTGAGGTAGTAATGGGGTGGCTGCTGGCACCTTTTCCTATCATTTTTTGCCTTGTGGTATTTTGCTTGTGGTGTGATCTGTCTTTTTTGTGGTTTGGCGTGGTTCTGTTATTGGGTTTGTTTCTTTTGAAGGGGAAGTGATGTGCTGTGAGTGAGGACATATTTTACCTCAGAATACACCAGATTGCATATGCAAGTGACAGTTCCAACTGTCTCACGAGGGGGGGGGGAGTTTGAGGTATGGAATGGAGTGAAGTCCAATCAGTTTCCACATGCAAATGACCTTGAAACTCTGGCCCAATCAGAGAAGAGTGGCCTAGGCTGCAGTGGGTGGGAGAGAACTCAGGCAATACAGCCAGTGGATAGAGACACCTTGCAATTGACACATCACGGAGCCAACTGATTTTGGAGTGCATAGAATGTTGTGAGACCAAAACTCAATTATATATAAGGACAGGATATATAGATTACCCTGGAAATCCCTTTGTACATCCACTGGGATAAGGCATTTGGTGCCCACCCCTTTGCACTTCGGAAAGGCAAGGCAGCAGAACAGCTGGTTTGTTTGGGACCAAGCAGGATTTTTTTTGGTTCTGTCTAGGATTGACCCCGAGTCAGTTCTATTTTTACCTGCTTTCTACTGTATGGTGGGGACAAGTTTAGAATTAAATAAGCCTGGTCACAGTAAACTGATGAGGCCCTAACTAAAGTGGCAGGTTTAGTACAGGGTCATTGTTATATTAATTAGATTGGGGAGCTCCCTGAGGTATTTTAGGATAGAGAGAGAGAACTGAAATGGACACTGGGTTGTCCAATCCAAGTGCCTGGGGAGGGTTTTCTCTTGGTGCCGCTGACTAACCCCTGGATCTTCATGCTGACTGGTGTAGAGAATGGCCTTGATTGGCAGCATCTCTCTGGACAAATTTGACATGCAGGCAAAGACAAGAAAAGAGCAACTATGCAGTGGTCTGGACTCAGAAGCAGGGTAGGATTGCCCAGGCACCGGCAAACCTCTTGGGTGGCCTTTTAGGGTGCCCACTGTAAATGATTTTCTTATTGCAGTTAAACCTTTTAAATGATTAATAAAGCCATAGTTAATCCAGTCTTGGTATCTGTGTCTTCCTTTTCAGGTTGGGGATCAAAAGGAAAACTACAGAAGGATTATTTATAAATGGAAAGAAGTCATTGGAAATGCTTCATATCAAAGGAGTCTGAGACAGGCAATAAAATAACATGGGCCCATCCTTCCCTTGCTTCCTAAAATTGATGTACAGTTGCTGAAAATGTAGAATTCAGAAAAGTTTGTCTGCATGCAACTCACATCTTCAGCTGTCCTATCCTGTCTGTCCCTAGAGTGTGACCAGTGGTAGAGTACATGCTCAGTGGTAAAACACAAGCTTCTTGTACATGAGGTCCCAAGTTCAACACCCAGCATCTCCAATTAAAATAACCTTAGGAAGTACAGGGGGCAAAGACCTTTCTTCAAAGGCCTCAGAAAGTTGCTGCTAGCCAAAGTAAATAATACCAGGCTACTTAAATCAATTGTTTGTCTCTATGGCAGCTTTCTATGCCCTACTGCACATTAGTCAGCAGGGAAGAAGAGTTAGTTCTAAACCAAGTCAAAGAGTTCAGAAGCTTGGCAAGGTAAAACTTTTTCAATCTCATGGGGGGGGGGATCAAAGTTTAGCTCTTAATAGCTACTTTCTATAATCCTGTAGAACTGATTAACCTATCCTGGGAATCCAGCAGAAATAACTGTGTTTACTAAACAATGAAATCTATTTGTTAGTATAACTATGCTAATCAATGAAACAACTGATGAAACAGCCCCAAAACCAGACAATTCCTTTCATCATGGCAAACTGAAGTGTTAATCCGTCTCCTTAAAATAGATCAGCAAGCCCAGCAGCTGCCATTTAAAATGATAAAATTAAAGGGGACAGTTTCCTCACAGTATTTAACCAGACATCATGAGCAGTGACAATCCAGCTATAACCCTATGTACTTAGGGTTCATGGGTCAGAATCTCATGCAGGGTTGAGCCTTCTATTACAGTTTTCAGAGTTCTCCAGTTGGCCACCATGGAAAATAGGATATGGAATTTAGCCATTGGATAAGACCCAGAAGCACTGCTCTTATGTTCTTATGAATCAAGATGAAAACATCTGTCCAAAGTTTTTTTATTTCCTATAGGAAGAAATTTAGCTTTCACTCCTGTTCATTCAGTTCTTCTGATGTTTAAAACCAGTTCTGCTTCTTGTTTTTCTAACCAGTCTCTAATGATTTATGATTTGTAAACCTTCCCTACATAGGTAATAATGGGATTCACCAGGATCTGCAGTGTTAAGGTCTGTACTTACTAGCAGCTATAGGTGCTAACTTTTGGTTCTTTTCAAATTTTGATCTTGTATTTTTTTTATACATATAGCAATTCATTTTCTTCCTGCTCTTGAAACCAACTATTTTTATCATGATGGTCACCTAGGAATTCAGATTGTTTTTTAAAAAATCCTTGTCTGTAATGAAATTGTAAAGTTAATCTTTATCATTTTACTTTGAACTTGAAAAAAGTCCTTTTAAGGTATGGGATAATTTTGTTTTTGTTTGTTTTTAGCATACCTTCCCTGTACTTTGATCTATCCTTTGAGGATGATTCCAAGAGAATATTTCAGACATATTTTCAGGTAACTTTATTTGCATGTGAGAGTCAGAGCTACCTATTGAAACATTTGTCATTTTCATACTGACAGAGACAAATGTTTTAAACTGATTCACATTTTCAGAGAAAATGATGGCAATCAAAAGCTTTAGAGTCCCTCCTGGCCTAGTGAAGTTTTCATCTGTTATATAATCCATTATGTCTGACAATTCATTAGGTTTCAAAAAAAATATTTTCGAGACGAATAAAGCAACCATGGTGAAATGGAAGCACATACTTTCAGTTCTCCATACTAATAATGCTTTTTTGAGCTATTTGCACATACCAACTAAGAACATAGATTTTAATGTGTCAATTCGAATTTTCCCTGGTGCCTGAATCCAGCTGAAAGAGCTTGCTCGCATATTTTGATTTGCTTTCGTCCAAAGAAGCATCACTCACTAGGTTGTGTCCTTTGAATCTCAAAGACCAGTTTTGAAGAACAGCCAAACAAGTCTGGCCTTTAAAGTACAGGGACCGTTTCATCACATAAAAAGCTCAGCCTAATTATATAACTACCTTTTCCCTTCTTGTTGTTGTTTCTTCTTCTTTTGGCTCAGTTCTTTAGTACTTTACATTTTTTTGAAGGAGGATATTTGCATCCAAAAGAAGGGTATACAAAGTGAGTATACAATGTGACTCTGACCAAGGAGTATGCCTGTTTAAGATCCAAGGCACCAACAAAGTCACACCCTTCATAACAATCAAGGTATCTGTCTACAGAACATTTTGTAAAGGTTAGGGTCATCTAATAGCAGATTTACTAATGGAATGAATCTTTATTCATCTTGTTCTAGAATCAGGAATCGCTTAACCTATGCTCCATTACATCTTTATGGTGAGCCATTCACCACTGTAGGGAGCAAATTGAAACATATTACATTATCCTCCCAGACTGAAGTATAACTTTGACCATCAAGTAGCATCTTGGTGGTGCCACATAGACCTGAGATTATGTACTGTGTTCCATGTTAATGCAAGTACTTTTTCTATTTGCACAATTTTGAACCTTATGTTCTGGCCTAAAAAGTCTTCATGTAATTTCAGGTATGTATCTACATACATGTAAACCTTCTCTGTTTAATATGATATGGAAACTACCATTTGCAATGTGTAGTTTCGCAATGTCATACAAGGTGTTGTCTTCTAGAGATTTAAATAAAATCTGTATTGTTAAGGTTACATGTGGGAGCAAGTTCAGTTGAACACATAGATGATTTTTGATTATTTGATGTTCAGAAATGAATTGCAAATGCCTGGTCACACTGCTTTCCCCATTACCACCTCTAAATCGTAATCTTTCTGTTAAAATATAAATAAATCAAAAACAGGTGTTTCAATCCTGCTTGTGAGGCAAGAGGAAGCTATATGGTTTGCTTTGGTATTCTCAAAAACTCAGCTCTAGCCTTGCCTATTTTGCCTGGCTAACTCCGTTTTTGGATCCAGATGGCAAATATTTTATACATGCATATTCTTGCACCACTTTGCACAGCTGTCCCCCATCCCTCTGTGTTAACTCAACATACCACACCAAAAATGACCTTGCAAAAGAGGTGCTTTCCTTGGTAGTCTTGGATCCTTCTAAGTGGCAGAGGGGGTCCTATAGTGTGGTTCCTCTGGGGTTCTAACCTTGCCTATTTTGGCTCCTTCTCTGTGACCCAAAATTGAACATGTTCATTCATTGCTTTAATTGGGTTTGCACACTCTCACACTGCTTCCTAGGAACTGTAATTTGATCCAGTAATTTCTAATGAATGCCTTGAATGGACCCACACCGCTAACTTTGCAGCACATGTACTCTCACTATTTTAAATACTTTACATATGATCACACTATCATCTGGAAGCAGTTGTTTGAGCCGGTGAATTCCAGACATGACCCAACACAATTAATGTCATTAACAATGCAAGTGCAAAAGCTGCACATATATTTTAGTACAGTTGATATCAAATGACAAATGATTTGCCCATGCTGAGCATAGGCATAAATAACCCAAGCAAGTCAGGGATTGTGGTTGGGCATCAACAGCAGCTATCCAACCAGCTGAATGTGAACTACTGCTGAATGTGACCA
>NW_015173710.1:371904-374110 GCF_001447785.1 Gekko japonicus | reverse complement strand
GCCCAGTAAATCACAAACGTCTTCAAAAACTGAACATACTGAAATCTCATAAAATAACTTCTATCTATCTTTCTATCTAGTACTGCTCATATGGCTATAGCCTTAAGCGGAAATTAGAACCATTTTTTTTTAAAAAAGACCTTAGTATTATTTCTCTTATATTTGATTATTGTGCCTATGAATTTTGCCACTGAGAGGGTGACACAAACATTGGTATCCGATAGGAGCCATGGCACCTGGGCTCACAAATTTAGCAGTTCCATATCTGTAAGTAAAGGGGTGACTAAATTAGCTCTCAGCTCATCAAATATAGGGCACTCCATAATCATAATTTCAATGGTTTCAGTTGTATCATATGAGCATCTGCATGTTCTATTACAGTATGATACTTTATTATATCTGCCCTCCAAAACCGCCGAGTCTTGCCAAAGTAAAAGCTCTTCTTAGTTGGGGACTGTCAATTGATAAAAATATTTCAGCAGTTGCATCAGGAGGGCAATTCCCAAATGGAGTGTTGAAAATACCCTGCGCACCCTAATAAACATACTTGTAACATCCAATTTTCTTACAGATTTTTAAATTTGTCTTATAATGTCTTTAGTTTCTGTATTTTTAATCATATCATTTGTTGTTCCTACGCATTTCATTTTCTTTTCCAGTAACTGATCTCATTGGCTGTAATGTTTATCTGCCTGGAGAAGCCCAAGTAGAGTAGATCCTCCCTCAGATTGTAAAACCTTTACTTTAAAGAGAAATACTTTAATCCAAGCCCTAGCTTCCATCAATAATTTGCCTAGTTGCACTCTCAGTGCTGTGCCCGAGACACATCTAGGAGTAGCCAGTAAAATAGGAAAAAGTCATACTGGATGGAATCCATTTTTTCAGAAGTAGCCTGAATCCAAATTTCCGCACCATACAGGAATTCATTTAGAACCTTAGCATTAAATACCTTTAAGGGTGAGGGGACAATTCACCTCCTGATGAGTAGAAGTATTTTACAATTGTCCTCCCTACTCTCAAGGCTGTGTTCCTTGCTAGATCCAAGTGTGTTTTCCATGTAAGAGTTGCTTCAAAGTGGATTCCCAGATATTTAAATTGATTGACCTGTTCTATAGGTTGGCCTGCTATGCCTCATTTGAAGATTTCCCCCTTTTTCCTTCTGGTGAGTACTATGACCTTGGATTTCACCACATCGATGGAGAAGCCCACATGATAACGTAAAGCTCTTTTTTTTTATCAGCTTGCTGAGGCCCACTATTGAAGAACTTTAAAAATTCAAAAGCAATACAAAATATATAAAGTATAATTGTCCAACAAATTCAACATAGAAAAACTTACACAACTCCTTACATAAAGTAAACAACAACACCCATACATCCAAGGCCTTTATTTATTTATTAAATTTATATCCTGTATATTCCCGCCGAGGCAGGCTCAGGGCAGCTTACAGTATCTCTCCCTTATAATAAAGCAGTAGTGGGGACCAACGTTCTAAAATGCCCGCCTTTAGTGTTTGGCCGGAAGAACTGCCACTCAGAAGACACTGGCTGGGTTGACTGGCTGCTTTGTGCAATCCCGCCCAGCGTTCCAAGGTCTTTTGCATATGGAAACTGATTGGACTTCACTCCATTCCACACCTCAAACTCCCCCCCCCGCAAGGCAGTTGCAATTTTCAGTTGCATATGGGAACTACTGTATTCTGAGGTAACATATGTCCTCACTCACAACACATCACTTCCCCATTAAAATAAACAAACCCAATAACACAATCACGCCACACCACAAAGAAGACAGATCACACTACAAGCAGAATACCTCAAGGCAAAAAATGATAGGAAAAGGTGCCAGCAGCCACCCCATTACTGCCACAGATGGTGTGCAGGTCCCAAGTTCATGTTTTAACAGCTGCCTGGGGGACTATGGACCATTCACACACTTTCAACCATAACATACCTCATAGGGTAGTTGTGCGGATCATACGGGGGAGAGGAGAATGATGTCAGCTGCTTTGGTTCCCACTGCAGGGAAAGACTGCCCTTTCCCTAGGCAGAGGCTGTGGGGGGGGATGTAAAACTTAAGACAGACAGGCAGATAAAGGTTGGCTGATGGTTGCCTGGAAAGGACATAGGGTTGAAGCCTGCTGAGGGTGGGGTCTGAGGAGGAGGAGGAGGAAGAGGGGGACCTCAGACAGATACAATGCCATCCT
>NW_015173710.1:300143-371823 GCF_001447785.1 Gekko japonicus | reverse complement strand
GCCGATGCCTCCGTCGCCTGGCTGGAGTGGCCGCGGGGGAGTCTGGAGTCGGGCGGCCGCTGGTGGGAGCCGCGGGTGCCCGGGCCGAGATTGGGGGGGCAAGGCGGGCGACAGAAGGCCGAGGCCTCCGTCGGCCGGCCCTCTACAGAATCCACCCCCCAAACCTCCAGGTATTTCCCTCCTTAGAGCTGGCAACCCTACATTCCCCTCAGTGCCTGTTGGTAGGCAACTAAGCTTGGTCCTGTCACCTACTTTGGCCTTTGGGAGAAAACACATTGGGGCCAGTCCTGATAGGGTTGCCAACTCCAGATGGGAAATTCCTGGAGATTTGAGGGATGGAGCCTGAAGAGGGTGAGGTTTGAGGAGGGGTGGGACCTCAGACAGGTACACTGCCATAGACTCCACCCTCCAAACCAGTCAGTCCCACATAGGGAACCATTGTTGCCAATCTCCAGGTGAGGGCTGGAGAGCACTTAGAATTACAACTGCTCTGCAGAAGGGAGGGCAGAAGTCAGCTGAAGTCAAAGGGGCAGATAATGGTAGGTTGATGGTTAGCTGGGAAGGACATGGGGTTGCCAACTAGATGCTGACAAATTCCTTGGAATTTGAGGGGTGGAGCCTGGAGAGGGTGGGGTTTGCAGAGGGGTGGGACCTCAGACAGGTAGAATGCCATAGACTCCACCCTCCAAACCAGCCATTTTGTCCTGGGTAACAATTGCTGCCAATCTCCAGGTGAGGGCTACAGATCACTCACAATTACAACTGCTCTTCAGGTAGCAGAGATCAGTTCCTCTGGAGAAAACAGTGGACTCTGTCATTATACCCTGCTGAGGCCACCACAGCAAATTGACACTGTTTGCCCAAAGCTGTTTGCCCCAGAGCTTCTTTCTAGATCTCATTGTATTGCTTTCACAACGGGCTTTACTGCTAGTACACATATAAATATGTATGTTAAAACACTAAAATATGATAAAACACATGTAATTAAAATCGCTATATATAGAATCATACACATGCAAAAGAAATGTTAATAGGAGATGGCATCATTCTCTCAGCATTTAAAGCAGTCACCTACCCCCATAGTCCAGGCTCCTGCCAGCCTATTGGTGCTGACGATGATGTCAGGGCCTGGGCCAAGATATTCAGGGCAACACCCTAATTGAAAGCCTGGTGGAAGAGCTCCGTTTTGCAGGCTCTGCAGAACTGTAAAAGGTCCCACAAGGCCTTGATGTCATCCGGGAGCTCATTCCACCAGTAAAGGGCTGCCACACAGAAGGCCCTGGCTCTCGTTGCAGTCAGCCTGGCTTCTTTAGGGCCCGGGAGGACCAGGCGATTTTGGGATCCCAATCTTAGTGCTCTCTGGGGAACATGTGGGGAAAAGCGGTCCCTTAGGTAAGTAGGTCCCTGACCATATAGGGCTTTAAAGGTAAGAACCAGCACCTTGAACCGAATCCGGTATGCTATAGACAGCCAGTGCAGCACTTTCAGGCCAGTCTGGATGTGTTCCCGCACAGGAAGACACAACAACAGCCTTGCTGCTACATTCTGCACCAGCTGCAGCTTCCGGATTTGAGACAAGGGCAGCCCCATGTAGAGAGCATTACAGTAAACCAATCTCGAGGTGATCATTGCATGGATCACTGTTGCCAGACCATTGCATTCAAGAAAGGGAACCAACTGCCTAATCAGCTGTAGATGGTAAAAGGCTGACTTGGCAGTGGCTGCTACCTGGGCCTCCATTGTTAAGGAGGCATCCAGGAGCACTCCCAAGCTCCTAACCTCCGGAGCTGGCATCAACGGTGTCCCATTGAAGGTCGGAAGAGGGATCTCTAACCTTGGTCCACTCTGACTCAGGCACAGGACCTCCGTCTTCATCAGATTCAATTTCAATTGACTCAGTCTTAACCAACCAGCCACAGCTTTCAACGCCAGGTCCAGATCTCCTGGACTAGAGTCTGACTGGCCATCCAGCAACAGATAGCGCTGGGTGTCATCAACATATTGGTGACAACCCAGTTTGTATCTCCAGGAAATCTGGGCAAGAGGACTCATACAGATGTTAAATAACATTGGGGAAAGCACCGCTCCTTGGGGCACTACGCATATTAGCGGGTGCCTTCTGGATAGCTGTTCCCCAATTGCCATGCTTTGTCCCCAACCCTGCAGGAACGAGGAGAGCCACTGCAAAGCATACCCCTGAATACCACTATCAGTGAGGCAGCAGGTCAGTAGTTGATGAACAACCATGTTGAACGCCGCCAACAGGTCTAACAACAACAACACTGCCGTACCGCCCCGATCCAGGTGCCTCCAGAGGTCATCTGTGAGGGTGACCAGGGCCATCGCTGTCCCATGGCATGGTCGGAAGCCAGACTGGAAGGGATCTAATATGGAGGCATCATCCAAAAAACCCTGTAGCTGAATTGCCACCACCCTCTCAATCAGTTTGCCCAAATAGGGCAAATTGGATACCGGCTGCTAGTTAGCTATAATATAATGAGATTTATCATTTTAATATATAGATGTTAGGGTGGACAGGCAGGGCCTAGCAACCAGTGGCAGGGATTTACCTCCGGTAACATACTGACATCACTACCTATGCACCTGGAAGTGTCATCAGCATGTCACTGGGGGATGTTGGGATGCTCTGGCATTTGGGGCAAAACTCTATAGTTTAACTGTAGCCTTTTGCCAAATGCCAGAGTGTCTGCAGCATCCCCTAGCAATGCATTGACATCACACAGAGAGTGACGTCAGTATGTCCGATGCTGCTAATTCCTCCACCATTTCCCCCCACCAGCTAGGTCAGCAGCAGCAAGGATGTGTTCCGTGAGGAATCTTCTGCCCACAAAAGACAAACTTAGGTAGTACCATGCCCAAATAATGGGTTTGATCCAACCAGTGTTTTCACTGATGAAAAAGTGAGGAAGCGGTCAGCCTTGACCACCAAAAAAGACTATGCTGGGGATCATGGAACCTGCATGAACAAAAGCTGCCTGGGTTGGGGATAGGGATGCCAGTCTCTAGGTGGGTCCTGGGGATCCTCCAGAATTACAGCTCTTCTCCAGGTCAGTTCCCCTGGAGGAAATGGATGCTTTGGAGGGTGGAATCTATGGCATTGTACCTCACTGAGGTCCTTGTCCTCCCCAGGCTGTACCCCCAAATCTCCAGGAGTTTCCCAACCTGGAGCTGGCAACCCTAGTTGGGGAATTGGCTGAGATTGAGCAATAGTGTTGGCTGGATCCTACCAGATATTGTATCTTTACATACTTCATATGTACTTGTAATAACTGTTATATTTGTGGAATAAAGTTTGAGTCCAGTGGCACCTTTAAGATCAATAAAGTTTCATTCAAAGTATAAGATTTTGTGTGCATTTCTGCTGCTTCAGACCAACATGGCTACCCACCTCTTGCATTTGTGAGTATTCCTAAAAAGCAGTTATTTTTATGGCCTAGTCAGCAACAACATAATTTTGCTTAAGAGAAACAAATTGCCCCTTCTGACTGAATCCAGATGAGAGTGGGGGGGGGAAAGGAACAATAATGCCATCAGTGCTTTATGAAATGGTGCCTGGATTTAGCTCTATTTGCAGATTTATTTATTTATTTAGATGTGTGAAAATCTATCAGTTTAAGGCACCATGCATGGGATTATGCGCATTGATAGTTTAGACTACGGATTTATATTTATATTTTAGTGTACTCATGTCCTGTTTTGGTATTGCGCAAAAATATTTGCTAGCAATTTTTGGAGGTGGGGAGGGCCCGACTTACCCATAGCATGATTTTTGTAGCACTGGGTGTAGGGGAGAGAGTCAGCTGGAAGCGGGGCTGGCTGCAGAGGCAGCCGGGAAGGGGCCAGGCTGCAGAGCAGTGAGAAAGTTTAGTCCTTCCCCTCCTCAAGGGATCAATTCCAAGGACTGAGTGCAGTATGGGGGAGGGAACTCTCAAGGGGAAGGGGCTTGCCCTCAGCCCCCATTCTTTGTCCAGGCAGCAAGCAGTTGCACAAAAATAATGGCTAGCAATTTCTGGAGTCTCAGATCACCTTCCTCTGGAGTCATTATTCCAATTTCACTGGGAACTTTCCAGAACAGGCTCTTTGAAATTTGATTCTGAACACTGTGACTCTTATAGTTTCTCTGTGGCTTAGTTCCAACAGTTAAGCAAGGTGTCAGGGATAAAATTAATAAGAAAGCAACTCTTGACACCAGGTTCTGATAATATGCTTGGATAAATATGTGTTTCTCTCTCTAGCACCCAATATAGATGTATCTACCAATTTTCAAAAATGGACATGAGAGCATGAGCCAGGAACAGATACAAAGTTCATAATTTTTCCATGTTCCTTTTGTATACTCTTACTTGCAGCAAAACTTTGAAGCTTCAAAGAACCATTTCAAATCAATTAGCAATATCCATAACTGATTAAATGTTCTGGAGTCACCAGCTCCGGTTTTGAGCCAGCAGCATGCGGCGCAACTGTTTTGGGCGGGAGCAGAGCCCTGCCTTTTGCAGGGCTGGCTCTGCCCCCCACCCACATCATGACGCACAGCATTGTGGCTCTGTTGCTGCCCCACCTTCCTCCAGGGCGGCAAAGTAGCCCCCGGCCTCCAGCGGCCTTGCAGGGAGGCCGGGAGCTCAGTTCTTAAAATGAGAGCCTCCAGTAATTACTCAGGTACATGGGAAATCTTCCATTCCCTCTTGTTTGACAACCACAGATTACCTCCATTTTGAGGAGCACCCTTTCATCACCCACAAACTACCCCTGGCAGTAGAAGCTTGCACAACTTGAAACCTATAAGTCAAATATAGCCTGTGAACCATTATCTCCTCTGGTGGCTCACTTCTGTTTCAGAGCATGATCTGTTTTTGCCACCTGCCTGGAGGACACATAACTATGTTCAGATTAGGTTGTCACTTGTACAGTCCTGAACAAGGCTTGAAAACCTGATTCCATATAAATATGTTCCTATTATTTTGGCTCTGTTAAACATCAAGACAATAGCAACCTAGTTGGATGACCTTCAAAAATCCAGGGTACATTTCTTGATGAAGAACAAATGACTAATTTAAGATGAAGTAAACAAGCCGCATTCTTTTGAATCATGTACAGATTCTCCCAGCCATAGATGAAATTTGCCTCTCAGGAACACTTGTTTTTGAATGACATGATATTTAGACATATGTCAGTTGTTCTAAAAGCTTAAACTAAGATGATAGGTTCTGTTTGCCTGGAGAGCTCTGCTAGTTTTCTAGCTAGTTAAGGTCAGCATGGGTTATAGAGGCATTGCTGGGTTTCTGTTTGTATGGCTGATCTCTGCCGGAGGAAGACAAAATAGACAACTGCTGGCAGTCCATCCATTTTTAATGAGCCTCATAAGGAATATGCCCCTGTAATACAAATATTGACTGTTCTTGGTAGGTATTCAGCATCCACATTCATCTCAATCATCACCCTTCCTTGACCCTGTTATTAAAATGTTAACCATCTAACATAATTATTTCAGCTTTCACAATAAAATGAACTGGTCTCCTGGGGCTAAGAACAGCTAGAATTAAAGGCATAAACATGTACATTTTTGGCTGTTTTAGGATTCACTTATTTTCAAGGAGTCTTAATTCTTCCTACTAACCTCTTTTTTAAAAAATCATATTTGTTTCTTCTTATGGCTTTTTAATAAGTGTTCTATACCTGTAATCTTTTTGATGTTTAACAATTAGTATAAATTGTGCCATTGTGTAATAATTATTTATTGAATCCTTTGGGGGAAAAATATTTATGTGAGTGCATTGAATTGCCAGAAGTACAAACTGGGTTTCGAAGAGGTAGAGAAAATAGAGATCAAATTGCCAACGTTCGCTGGATTATGGAGAAAGCAAGGGAGTACCAGAAAAACATCTGCTTTCTTGACTATGCTAAAGCCTCTGATTGTGTGGATCACAATAAACTATGGCAAGTCCTTAAAGAGATGGGAGTACCAGACCACCTCACATGTCTCTTGAGAAACCTGTATAAGGGTCAAAAAGCGACAGTTAGAACCGGATATGGAACAACTGATTGGTTTAGCATAGGAAAAGGAGTATGACAAGGATGCATATTGTCACCTTGCTTATTTAATATATATGCAGAGTACATCATGCGAAATGCTGGCCTGGATGAATCACAAGCGAGAATTAAGATTGCTGGGGAAAAGGTCAACAACCTCAGATATGCAGATGATACCACTCTAATGGCAGAAAGTGAAGAGGATCCAAAGAGCCTCTTGCTGAGGGTCAAAGAGGAGAGCACAAAAGTTGGCTTGAAGCTCAACATCAAGAAAACTAAGATCATGGCATCCAACCCCATCACTCCTTGGCAAATAGAAGGGGAAGTCATGGAAGCAGTGACAGACTTCACGTTCCTGGGATCCAAGATCACTGCAGACAGTGACAGCAGCCTTGAAATTAAAAGATGCCTGCTCCTTGGGAGGAAAGTGATGGCAAACCTAGACAGCATAATAAAAAGTAGAGACATCACCCTGCCAACAAAAATCTGTATGGTCAAAGCAATGGTATTCCCAGTAGTAATGTATGGCTGTGAGAGTTGGACTATAAGGAAGGCCGAGCGCCGAAGAATAGATTCTTTTGAATTATGGTGCTGGATAAGACTCTTGAGAGTGCCTTGGACTGCAAGGAGACCAAATCAGTCAATCCTAAAAGAATTCAACCCTGACTGTTCCCTGGAAGGCCAGATACTTAAGCTGAAGCTCAAATACTTTGGCCACCAGATGAGAAGGCAGCATTCACTGGAGAAGACCCTGATCCTGGGAAAGATTGAAGGTCAAAGAAGACGGGGATGGCAAAGGATGAGATGGTTAGAAAGTGCTATTGATGCAGCAAACATGAAATTAATCAAACTTTGAAGCACGACGGAAGACAGGAGGGCCTGGTGTGATGTGGTCCATGGGGTCATGAAGAATCAGACTCGAATGTGTGACTGAATAACAACATTGCTCTAGTCTTAAAAGGACATCAACCCTAGCCCTTTTTATCTTCTTAACACCTCAGGACAATCAGGGCATTATCTCCTAACAATTAATACACTGAGGAAGAATCAGGTGAGTTTTTTGAATCATCATCAACAGCAGCCAAGGAAGAGCCAGCCAGCAGAACTACAGTGTTACTTTGTCAGCATTCAGACCCTGAACAAGAAATATCAGTAAGTGCAGCCTACTAAGACAAATCCATTTTTCCATTCAAGATGCAACTGTTAGGGAGATTCCTAACCCTTGGCCATCCTCATTCTAGCATCCTGGCCCACAGAGCAATTCTTCCATGTTGGTCCTGTCACCTCAGGAATGATCTTTTCTGGGAGTCTAGAAAGGACTACAATAATGGATAATAGAAGACAATTCCATGAACCATGGATGATTGGGTACAGGCCACTGTGATAGACAATAATCCTTGCTTTTTGCACTGTTGCTGCAGACTGGGTTAATGTCATTAGTAAAGTACTCACCATTACCCCCCATTCCCTTTCCAGAATTGCCAGAATAGCCACACCAAATTCAGTCATTGATAACACAAAGTTAGGACTCTCCCTCCAATGATATGCATCACCCTTTTACATTGTGCTTACCTACACTGAATGACATTTGTCATCTTGTTCCTAATTCATCCCAACCACTTTTGGATTTCACCATCTTGAATAATTTGGAGTCCTCTTCAAAACTGTCCAGAATATAATGTAATATGCATTCAGTCTCCTTCCTTATCTACATGTTTACTGACAATTCCAGAATAGTACTAAAGGTTGATGGTGGAGCAGGTTTGTCTCTGTTCATTCCATGTTTTTTATTTCTTGTTTTAACAATACTTTTTACCATTTTACCTTTGACAGGAGCTAGGCAGGCATCGCCATTTCCCAGCTACCCCCATTCCTTTGTAAACCCCAGCATTAAATTGGCTAGTTTTCATTCCTTTGGTAAATTGGCTGATTTTACTGATAAGTGGCATATTTTTGTTACAAGATGAGCAATTTCACATTAGCCATTAGACACTGATGGCTTATTGACTTGTAATTTTTCAATTAGCTCCAAGACTTCATCCTTTTTAACCTTAGATTTGACATTGCTCCCAAGAAGCTTTGCTCAAAAAACAATAGTTCAAATATGGGAATCTGTCTGACAACATTTACAGTGAAGACTGTTGCAAAGACTTCATTTATTTTCTCTGCAATCTCCATGGCCTTCTTCAGTTCACCTTCCATGTCTTTGTCATATCTTGAGCTCCTACCCACCCCCTAGACTGCTGATCATAATGTATTTAAATAAATGTTTGTTCATTTTTTGGCACTTTGGGATTTTCTTGTTGCTGACCTTACTATTTTACCATAATTTGTCCTGTGTTATTTTTGCACTGGGGCAAAATTTCTTCTTTTAAAATGAAAACGTTTGCTCTTTATGGCTTCCTTGATAATGCCACTTGACTATGGTGGCATCTTATTAGAATTTTTTGTACTCTTTCTAACCTGTGGCATGCATTTTACACGAACTTGTATTATATTCATTTTAATGGATTTTAAGCTTCATAAAGGAATTTCAACATTTATTTATTAAAACTTTTATAAGTTTATATTTCTCCTAAATACCTAGGACCCATGACTAGAAACAATAAAAATCACACAAAAACATAATTTTAAAAATAACCAGGTATTTGAAATTGAACCTTTCCTTCTTTTCCTTTTGCCGAATCACTGTTATTTGTGCTTTTCTTTTTTCTGAAATCAAGCATGAGTATCTTGGACTTTCTTGGCAATTTTTCAATTTCACATATTGGATAATTTGATGGTTGTTTTTGTTGGAAATGTATGTGTTTACAAGGTCTGATTCAGTCATTATAGGGTTAACTTGTATTCCTAGTTTGCTATTGTTTAGACTGACCTGGAAGGGATACCTGGCACCAAGCCATTGGGGGATTTGCCCGGGAAAAGTAGCTTCTACTTTGATGCAGATTGGTCATTTGTTTCAGGTGACTTCCTTTCTAGGGTCAAGAAGAAGGAGACAAATCTCCATTACGTGTGTGCTTATCTTGTCTGTAGGAAGCTTAGAAATGTAGCTCTTAGTATCATGTTAATTTGTAGCAATCCCGTGAACCCTTTACCCTTAGTAATAAAGGTTTTTTAAAGGCAAAGCACTCTCTTCTTTCCAATAGAGCAAGATCCATCAAATAGTCTGAGTATTAAATTATTGACTATTTTACAACAAATTGGTAGCAGAGGATGGTTTATTTAAATGCTCATTGGATAGAGAGAGAGAGAGAGAGAGAGAGAGAGAGAGAGAGCTGAGCTGAGCTGAGCTGAGCTGAGCCAGCACAGAGGCTTATTTTAAAAGTGAACTATTTTTTTTTCCTGCAAAGTTTTTTTTCTACTTTTTGCCAGACAAAGCTGTGACCAGAAAAGGTGTGAGCACTTTTAATTCTTGCTGATTAAAGGGATCATAACTTTAATGCTGGTTTGCATTTTGGAAGGCAGCTGAAGCATTAGATAACATTCAATACTGCAACTTGAATACTTGAACTGTTGGACCACTGACAGTGCAATCCTGAAAAGATTTATACCCTTCTAAATCCACTGAGGCCAATGAATTTAAAACTATGCTTCGGATTACACTGTATGAACAATAAGCAGGTTTTAGAACTTCATTATTTCTTTGATTTTTTAAAAGTCTGATTGAATATATTTATTTATTTATTCAATTTCTATTCTGCCCTCTCCACAAAGCTCAGAGCAGGTTACAAAGTCACATAGAAATTGTGATTAAAATAACAATGAATAGAAAAGTAACAATAAAGTTAACATTAAAATTAACCATGCAGCAAACCAGAGTGAGCTTGTCTTGATAACAAAGCTCAGATGGAAGCATTTCAGAGTAGTGCAGCTGGGTAGTTTGCTAGATTAAGAAAATCAGTGTTGTCAGCAGGGGAGGCTGGTGCTTTAACTGGTGCTTTAACCGAAAGCCTGGTGGAACAGCTCCATTTTACAGGCCCTGTGGAACTGTAACAGATCCCGCAGGGCTCTGATCTCAAGTGGGAGCTGGTTCCACCAGGTAGGGACTAGGGCCAAAAAAGCCTAATCAGACATCCTTCAGGCCGGGGACAGCTAAAAGATGTTGATAGCTGGAGCATAAGGCCCTGCGGGGCACATAAGGGGAGAGGCAGTCCTCAAAATATGCTGATCCCTGGCCACATAGGGCTTTGAAGATTAACACCAAAACCTTGAACTGGACCCAGTAGTCTATTGGCAGCCAGTGCAGTTGGCGCAGCACAGGCTGAATGCGCGCCTGCACAGACGTCACTGTCAACATCCGTGCTGCTGCATTCTGCACTAGCTGCAGTTTCCGGGTCAAGTTCAAGGGCAGCCCTGCATAGAGTGAGTTACAATAATCCAATCTGGTAGGGGCCATTGCATGGCTCACTGTAGCCAAGTCCTGAGAAGTGAGATAGGGAACCAGTTGCCTGACTAGCTGGAGGTGGTAAAAGGCCGATCAAGCAACAGTGGCAACCTGGGCCTCCATAGAAAGGGAGGCATCCAAGTTCACCCCTAAGCTCTTCAACCTTGACAACAGCACCAATGATGTCCCATTGAGGGTTGGGAGCTGGATTCCCAATCCCAGATTCCCATGTTTTAGGTACAGGACCTCCATCTTTGTTGGATTCAGTTTCAGTCGACTCTGTTGAAACCATCCAGTCATGGACTGTAATGCCCTGTTCAGTACCTCTGGAGCAGAGTCCGTCCATCCAACAACAAATAGAGTGGGGTATCATGAGCATATTGACCACAACCCAGCCCATACCTCCGGGGCAACTGAGCGAGATGGCACATATAGATATTAAACAGCATTGGGGAGAGGATGGCCTGCTGTGGCATACCACATATTAGTGGATGTCAATGGGACAACTCCTCCCCAAGTGCCAGCCTCTGTCCCCAACCATAAAGGAAGGAGGAGAGCCATTGTATAATGTGATATCTGATAGATTTTGTTAAATTCCTCGCACCCCCTCCCTTTAAAAAAAACACCTGAATAAAGCTGGGACCTCTTACAGGCCAAATTCCTTTTTTGGCCACTAGGGTTTTCTTGTAGTGTAGCTCTCCATCCCTCCATCTTTGTGTTCCCTATTTCCTATAGCCCCTGGGATAATGCGTATTGTACTGTTTTGGTTACCAAATTTAGTATGTCTGTAATTCTATACGCACTTATGTGGAAGAAAGTCCAGTGGATCTCAGTGGCAAAGGATTGAGTTGTAGGGTTAAGTACATAATGGATGGGTTATGTGAACAAAAAAACTCAGTGCAAACAGTACTGATATCACACTCCCTCATACACCAGCTAGAGCTCACTGTAATCTCAACAAATTCTTATATAATTGAGAATTATTATTATTATTTGAATATATGGCTCCAAAAATTCTTTGAATGAAAATTTACATAAAGTATCTTCAGCTATCCGAGTCAGACATGGCAATGCAAAAATGATCGTGCCCAATGTTTTTTGCTAATGCACAGATCCTATGATTTATATTTCCAAAGCAATTTTCAGAGCAAAAAGAAAAGCAACCAACTGTTAAATCCTACCTATTTTTAAAGTGTCCTTCTACCTTTCAGAGCCCAATTGTTGTTCTCTGTTGAAGGGCTTTGCTGGCTGTGATTATGGAAATAAATCTGTAGTACATTTTAGCCCAGTGGCCCATTGCAGCCTGCTTCAGGTTCTTAGCTCTGAAGAATAACGACAGTCATTTTATGAGAATGAGAGATTATAAATCATTCGCTGTGTCAGTTCAATGTTTTCCCGCAGCAGTCTTCTCTCAGAGAATTTCCAAGACATCTGGTCCAGTAGGATCCATAAGTTTTGTACTGCCTTCTCTGTAAGTTCTTTTCGGCTTTTGCTTGGGGGCTCCGAATGTTTATAAAGAAAAATAAACATGCTGGAAATCTGCTTGCAGCTCTTTCAGAACCTCATCTAGTTGAACTCTATATTTGGAAAATTAACTGCAGCTCTTCACTTCAGGCTTCCACAGTGGCCTGCCATGCTAAACAAGTTTCTCTTGCCAGGTTTGGAGTTACTTTCAGGATAATTATGGCACACCGGGGCTTCTCTGAAGTCAGATGTGACAATTTAACTGACACTTCATCTTACACCTACCTAGTTTGATCAGTGTTAATCAGAGGCTATTTTTATCTTTATTCAAATCAGACTTAGTTCAACTTGCCTTAATTCAAAGAAGAAGAGGGCCAAACATGCTGGAAACACATTAGATAAGAAAAGTCCAACCCAAGCTCCTACATGGCTACAATAGCTAATCTCAGACTGTTTTACCCTTCTTTCTTCTCATCCAGACCATAAAACAGTATTACTGAATATAATTGACAGGGCAAGCCTAAGAATACTTTCCCAAGAATAAGCCCATTAAATAGACCTGAGTAGGACTCTGAGGAGCTTAGGATTGCTTCCATAACAGGTGAAACTCTGAGATAGATGCTTCCTTGCAGAACAAATGTACAACACTTTCTTTAAACCCATGGGATGCAGCATTACCAAAGCTTGTGTGTCCACCTCAAGCTCCAGTACTTCAAAGGGCTCTATTAGGGTCCCCAGCCCCCAGGTCCCAGCTGGGGGTCCCCCACTTTTGGGGATTCTGATCTGCCACTGGCCAACTGGCCAGCAGGGGAAACCGAACCCTCAAACAGGGACATCACCATGTGGCATCCTCGACCATTACCCAGAAGTGATGTCATAGTGTTGCCAGTGTCGGGGGGGGGGTGATGCTCTAGTTTTTGGGCAAAATCTATGGTTTTGAAGGCAAAAAAACATAGAGGTTTGCCCCAAAACTAGAGCATCATCCCCCTGATGTCGGCAATGTGATGATGTCATTTCCAGGAAGGAGCTGGGAGCCTCCCGCCGGCTGCCAGGTAGGAGCTGGTAACCCTAGGCTCTATAGCCCTATGCTGAGAGAAGCTGTTGCTCCCTTGCATGGCAGATACTTTGTATGTAGAGCATGTTACCCAAAATGGACCCAGAGAAGGGGAAATTAACTTTAAAAGGGTTCCAAAAAGGAATAACACGAGACCTTTGTAGCCTCTGTACACCAGTTTGGTGTTGGAAATGTATGTGTTTACAAGGTCTGATTCAGTCATTATAGGGTTAACTTGTATTCCTAGTTTGCTATTGTTTAGACTGACCTGGAAGGGATACCTGGCACCAAGCCATTGGGGGATTTGCCCGGGAAAAGTAGCTTCTACTTTGATGCAGATTGGTCATTTGTTTCAGGTGACTTCCTTTCTAGGGTCAAGAAGAAGGAGACAAATTTCCATTACGTGTGTGCTTGTCTTGTCTGTAGGAAGCTTAGAAATGTAGCTCTTAGTATCATGTTAATTTGTAGCAATCCCGTGAACCCTTTACCCTTAGTAATAAAGGTTTTTTAAAGGCAAAGCACTCTCTTCTTTCCAGTAGAGCAAGATCCATCAAATAGTCAGAGTATTAAACAATTATTGACTATTTTACAACAGTTTTTCGCATGCTTTTTGCTGTCTTTTTTTTAAAGCCAACATCTTTAAGTCAACTTTTTCATTGATTAAAATGTGTTCCTTTAAATGAATTGTGAAAAGAATCTTATTTGCTACATCAGACCAGTGGTCCCTCAGTCCTGCAACCTATTTTGCACAGTGGCCAACCAACTACCCTAGAATCAAGTGAACAGAGCATAGAGGCCTATGCCTTTCCCTAATGTTACCTCCTGGTACTGGTATTCATAGGTTTGCTGCTTCTGAAAATGGAGATTACCTGTAGTCACCATGGCTATTAGCCACTGATTAAGCTTTATTTAAAGAAATACGTATTATTTGCATTAATGTTTTCACCAAACAGCTTCTTAAATCCTCTTTTTGCATTTGCATGTCAACTTACAATTGTTTTGCTAGAACTGGTACTTTTCTCTGCTTAGCTCATTCAGGAAAACATTCCACTTTCTGAGTGAAGCCTTTTTGCCTTTAATGGTCTCCTTGACTTGAGTCTCCATTCTGTCAGTCTTTTAGTCTTGGTGGTACCTTTTCTAACTTCAGATTTGCATTGTACCTGGACCTCAATTAGTGTGGTTTTAAATAGCTTGCTCTTTTGAAATCAAATGTGATTGTTCTAGACCTTGGGGGCAACCTTCCACCGGTATATATGCTCAGTTTAATAGCATTGTCATCACTTTTCCCAGCTGGTGAAACAACATCTACATCTTACATTAGATCTCAAGCTCCACTTAGTACCATGTCCAAGGCAGTCCCAAGTACAAGGTTACTACCTCTCTAGTCAGTATTAGAAAGAAGGCATTGTTCTTCTATCTATCTTAAAGTATATGCGTGTCAAGTGGGAAACCCACAAGGACTAGGGGCATCTCATTTCTCTCTTTATTGCATACCCCCACTGTTTCCTCTTTCTCTTCACAGGCGTGGCAGCCCCCATGGCCTCTCCCCTTTGCCTGCTTCCTTCTCGTTTCTAGAATTCAATGCTTTAAATGCAAAATTACTGTCAGTGTAAGCCTCACAAAAGGTTTTGTTTTGCAAATATGTTGTATATGTTATGGAACAATCCATGATTCAGTATATTATGGAACACTTTAAATATACTATTATGTATCACAAGCAGAAACTTGGTCTGTTGTTTTCACATGATTGCCAGGCATATTTTTCATTCATCAGAATTATACAGTAATCAAGTAGCACCTTAAAGACTAACTAAATTTGCATTCCTACGGGCAGAGTGGACACCCAGTGAGGAAGGAGGTAAATTAAAACAATAAAAACACACAATGACTAATTGGAGCAAAAGAGGCCACAGCTTTTATTGATTGCAACATAGGGGAGGATCCAAGCATCAAATGACCTGACTGTCGGCCAATGAGCCCCATCCCAGCCTCCAAGCTGGGCATGCTGCTAAATGACTCAGTCTCCAAGACCCCATAAGGGTGTCCCCACCTGGGGAGGTGGGTACACAGGTGCAGCCTCCTCACAAAATGGATCTGGGCCAATGCCTAAAACCACCATAAAGTTGTGACAGAGAAATAAACAAGCAACTATAAACACGGTAACACTGACCAGCCATAAAAAGGGGGAGGGGGGGAGTGACCAAATGAGGAGAAAAGAGGGAGATCCCACCAGCTGCAGGGATTGAAATTACCCCCGATGTGGGGCCGGGCAGCCCAGATACCCACCCCAACCCCATCCACAGACAATCCCCAGGGGAGGAAAGCCAGTAAAACTGCTCCCAGCACCCAGAGACCAGAAAACCATATTGGACTGCCAGAGGTGGGTACACAGGTGCAGCCTCCTCACAAAATGGATCTGGGCCAATGCCTAAAACCACCATAAAGTTGTGACAGAGAAATAAACAAGCAACTATAAACACGGTAACACTGACCAGCCATAAAAAGGGGGAGGGGGGGAGTGACCAAATGAGGAGAAAAGAGGGAGATCCCACCAGCTGCAGGGTTTGAAATTACCCCCGATGTGGGGCCGGGCAGCCCAGATACCCACCCCAACCCCATCCACAGACAATCCCCAGGGGAGGAAAGCCAGTAAAACTGCTCCCAGCACCCAGAGACCAGAAAACCATATTGGGCTGCCAGAGCTCGTTGCAGCAGCCATGTGCGGTCCCCACAGCTGCAAAGTGACCACTGGTGAGTCAGTGGCAGTGGATTATTCCAACATAAGTTTTTTTGAGAGTATAGAATGTATAGAATGTCCACTGAAAGCAGCTAAATTTATACTTAAGGTTCAGGCAACAGATTTGGAATGGGGGTGAGGAGAACTTGCAAAGAAAGGCCAGTGTAAAGCAAGAACCAATCAAAGAGTAATCATCCATTCAGTAATCAGTTCACTCACCCATTCAGAATGAGTGATTGCTCTTTGATTGGTTCTTGCTTTATACTACCCTCTCCTTGTAACTCTGCCCACTCCCCTACTCTCTTAAACTATAAGTATAATTTTAGCTCCATTGGATAGATATTAATATGCCTCTGATGAAATGAGCTCTGATTCAAGAAAGCCTATGCTGAGACAAATTTAAGGTGCCACTGGACTCCTGTTTAATTTTGCTACCACAGACTAACATGGCTACCTCTCTGGAGTCTCTTTCACCAAGAAATTTGTAAGGTACAATGAAGTCTACAAAGCAGGGTGCTTTGTCACATTCATCTTATGATACAGATGGGAAAACATACCTTAGATCTGTAATAATACTGTTCATATTTAATATCATGTTTCACATCACCATTCCTGGATCCAAACAGTCTCTCTAATAAGAAGAAATTAAAATATGTTTTCAGGCTCGTTTCCTATCATTTCAAAGCAGAATTTTGTCCTGTTCTTTCTCTTAACACTGTGTTGTCTACTTTTAAAAACAGAACAAAATATTTTAATGAAAAACATCAAATACCATTGCTAAGGTATATCATCATATCTAATAGTAATCAGAAGATAATGTCAGTGATGCACAGGTACAAAGACTCATAAAATGTTTTCAGCATAAGGAACCAAAATCCATCATACTGCAAGGAAATAAATGTTTGAAACAGTTATACAAAACACCAAGTCATGTTTACTATAACATTCTCTTCAACAGCACAAATACTTTCCCAAAATAAACATATTTTCTTATGAATATACATGCATTTATTAAGGTGACAATAATTATAGTATCTGAATTAAGAACTGATCAGTCATAAAATTAGATTTATGTCATATGTTATCATCATCATCTATATATCTAGCAGCCATTTGTGGGCTGATCTGCAGATATTTTAATCTGCAGATCAGGCCCACAATGATAGAAAGGAGAATGTTTTTCAAACTTAGGGGACCCCCCCACCCAGGGAAACGAAAAGCAATTTAAAAATGCATTGGGGGGTTAAATCCCTCCACAAACCAAAGCATTGTCTGCAGACAATGCACTAACCTCCTCCAAGCAGCAATGATGGAGGGGGTAGTGGCCAGGAGCAGCTGTGAGTGGGAGGGGAAAAGCTGTGGCAGGCATGGTGATGGAGGCTGGGAACCCCACTACTCCTGATGTTGGTGAGGGGGATGGCTGGTAGTTGCAGTGACCCCAGCAATGGCAGCAGCAGTTGGGAGGATGAAGGTATTGCAGGCCTGATGGCCAGGAGCCATGACAGGCCCAACAGCAATGACAGGGCAGGATGGCTGGGAGGTGCAGTGGCCCCAGATATGACAGCGGCAATTGGGGACAGAGAAGGAGTGGCCGGCCATCAGTGACAAGTGTGGGGGGAGAGAAGGAAGCTACGAGGGGAAAAAAGAGAGAGAGTAATGGAGTAGGGGGAAGAAACAGAGAAAGATGGGGTGGGGAGGAAGAAAGAGAGACTGATAGGTTAGGGCAGGACGAGAGAGAAAGAAAGTTATGGGGTGGAGACATAAAGAGGGAAAGAAAAAGTGATGGAATGGTGGGAAGAAAGAGAGAAACATTGATGGGGTGGGTGGCAGAAAGAGAATGAAAGTGACAAGCATGTGGAAAAGAAAGAGTAAGTGAAAGGGTAGCAGGAGGGAGAAAGACAGAGAAGTAGGGGGAGAGGGGAGGAAACAAAGGTTGGGGGAGAGGGGTGGAAACAAAGGTAGGACGAATGGTGTAATGTATCCATCTCAGACCGCGTGTGCGGCTATTTCGCCACACGGTCAGGCGAAGTGACCGAGCTTTGCTCTCAGTAACAATGGGACAAGCGGATCCTAACTGACACCTATCGGCAGGCTAGGCTCCTGGCCGAGAACCTATGGAACTCTCGGCCACTGTAAATAGCCAATCACTTGTTTGTCAGTGTGTTTGGGGAGCAGGGTTGTGCACATATAAACCAGCCTGTGAGCTGGGTACTCTCGTCTTGTTCTGAGCTGAAATAAAGTATGAGAGCTGAAATCACTAGTAAGTCTCAGTACTTTTCACTGGCGATGAGGATGGGATTCTAAAGCCCATGAACAATGACCCGGATGAAGATTCGAGCACCGCATTGAGCCCCAATGCCGAGACCACCGCAAGCCACTCCGCTTTGCCCCCTGGTTCTCCAGTCGCTGCTCACCACACCACTCCTCGCTCTGTACCTCGACCTGTTGACCCAGAGAGCAGCAGCGCTTCCTGCCTTGCTCCAGCCACCGCCGCTGCCGCTGCTCCCGAGCTACCCTCACGACGTGTAAGCAGAACGATGGCTACTTCCCAGGATAGCATTGCCACTTTCGATATCTCATGCCCCGCACAGTGGGAGACCTGGCTCGAGATCCTGGAAAGCTACTTCGACTGCCACAACATCATAGACCCCGGTAAGAAAAAGGCCCATCTCCTCCAGTCCTGTGGCATAGACACCGCCTTGCTGCTTAAGGACCTCATTGCGCCAAAGCAGACCAAGGACAAGTCCTATGTGGTGCTGGTGAAAGCGCTGACCGACCACCTTTCACCAAAGCCCACAAAGTTTGCTGAGCGCATGGACTTTTTTGTGCGGGTCCAGGGGCCAGACGAGCCAGCCTCCGAGTTCTTGGCTGGGCTCCGGCGGGCGGCCACCAGGTGTTCCTTTCCCCACCTGGAGGACCCCTTGCTGAACCAGTTCCTTTTGGGTCTCCGGGAACCCAAACTATGGAGGAAACTGGTTAGCCAGGATGACCTGACCCTAGACAAGGCACTCAGGGAGACCGCTGCCTACGAGAAGGTGCACCAAGACCGCCGTGTGCGGGCGGTCCATCACACACAAGCAACGCTCGAGTCTGACGACTCCGAGAACGAGGAAGTGCTCCAGGTCCGCCGCCGTCCCTCCCAGCAGCATTGCCCTGGAAGAGCACCATCAGTCAAAGCCCCCTCTGCATCATCACAATGCGCCAGCTGTGGAGAAGCGCACGAACACCGAGTTTGCCGCTTCAGGGACGTTCCTGCAACAAGCCAGGCCATCTGGCCCGGATCTGCCATTCCCGACAACAACGACAGCCTCAGAAGTCTTCGGACCACCAGACAGCAGCAGATCTACCCACCGACCTCCATACCCTCTCTGCCCACCAACAGCAGCACCAGGTATGTAACTTGCCCGCTGATAGCCAAAATAAGATGCATGTGACGGTGCTTATAGAGGGATCCCCCTGCAGCATGGAAATAGACACTGGCTCTAACTATTCCATAATTTCGGAGGAAATGCTGTGCTCGCTCTGCCCACCGGGGGGACCCCCTCTCCGGAAGCCACAAGGGTTTAAGTTATGGGAGTTTAACAAAAACCCTGTGGCGGTTCAGGGCTGGGGCAAGTTTACAGTGCAGTTTCAGGACTTCCATGGAAAATTGGACTTGGTGGTGGGGGGGGGGAGGCTCTCCAGTTTGCTGGGACTTTCTTGGTTCGGACCTCTGGGATTGACGATCGTGGGGGTGAATCAGCTCCGGGCTGAGAACTTTGTGGCTGTGTGCAATGTTGGGTGTTTTGTGTTTTTACCCAGTTTGTTCCTGCCCCCCCTGCCTCCCCCTCTGCCAGGTCACCCCCTTTTACTTTCTGTGTGGGGGTCGCAGGTGCCGTTTCCTCCCTGCAGCACAGCACAGTGCCCTGCTGGCACCCCTGGGAGGCCACTCCTCCCCCCTCTCTCACCCTTTCTCCCTAAACAACCTGCATCCTGATGCAGACAGATGAGAGCTTTATACTGAGCCAAATGGAAAGCCAGTGCCACAGCAGCACAGAACAGCTTTATATAGCAAATGCAGATTGGGCCACTGTCACCTGTAAAGTAGTAAACATTATCCCCAATGATCAGCTAGTTACTACTTTGAGGCCCCTGTCACACGGGCAGGAAACTGCAGAGGAGAAGTGTGGCTGTTTGCCCCGGGGCAAACTAACATGCAGTAAAGCGATCAGACCTACTGTGGAGGTTCTGTGGAGGTACTGTGGAGGTTCCATGGCAAGGGAGAGGTGCCGATCACAACACACGCCTGCGCGCAATGAAGAAGCGCACGGCGCGGCGAACTGGTTTTCTTTTTTGTGTACACTACGAATGCGCATGCTCCGTTGGGTGCGTGTGCGCATCCACGGAGACGTGGGGGGAAAAAACCCCTTTTCCGCAAGGGGACATGGGCGGGCGCCGGATACCACCGGAAACGCGATCAGACGCCCGCCCTTGCCCCACAGTTTCTGGAAACTAGTACCTCCAAGGTACTAGTTTTTTGCTGCGCTTTTTCGGCAGGAAGCCTCAGTTGTGCCACGGAAGCGCTACGCTTCCCAGATGTGCTGGTGAGATCGCGACCGGAAACTCCGCTTGTCTTCCGTATCTCTTGCGTGGCTAATGTTGCGTGTGACCGCAGCCATAGTTTACTTTTTGTAAATAAAAAAGAATCTGGAGTAAAAACAACAACAACAACAAAACAGAAATCTATGCATTTTTTCATTGGGATACTTTTCTACCCCAAATATATTTAACATAAAGGGGCAAAAAGTACCCAGTGTGGTGTAGAAGTTAAGAGTGGTGGACTAGTATCTGTAAAAACTGAGTTCAAATCCCCATTCATGCCATGGAAGCTCTCTGGGTGACTTTGGGCCACTTTGAGTATCCATTGGGGAGAAAGGTGGAGTATAAATAAATAAAATGCTTCAAAATACCCCAGGAGGGTATTAAGAAAACTCTGGTCCGGGAGCCACATAGTGCTCTGGAGAGATGCAGCCTTTCATGAAAAACTGAAGACAACCTGAACAACATTTACCTCACCACAGATATATATTATAATATATAATATTCATTCATGCAAACGGAAAGTTCTGGATGTTTGAGTACTATGAAACAATGATTTTTGCTACATCAAACGAAAACATTTAAGTGAGATTTTTTTCTACTCCAAGATCATTAAAATTTGGCTTGGGATCAAAATATACCTGAAATGCAATATACCAAATGCAAATGTTTCAGGGTTGTTTGAGAGACAAGGTTGTCTCTGGTATGTTTGTCTGAGGCAGTACTATGGAACTTCACAGTGTGATCCTTAGCAGATTTACTTCCTTCATATTAATGGGCTTAGAAGAGTGTAACTCTGTTTATGATTGCACTTCCAGTATATTGATCCATCCTAGCTTAATACAGGCTAATGCACATCTAATACAAAAGCAATCTAGTTTTCACAAGGGTGTCGATCTTTAGGGCCTCTGTGTAATGATGGGAACCAAAACTAAACTTATGTGACCATGACAGAAACTGACATTATAGAAACAAATCAGTCATTATTGTCTGTGAGACAACTTAACAGATATTTATATTACATGTTGGATATTTTCATGTATTATGCATCTAAAAGTTCCATGGTTCAAATAATGCTTCCATTCTATAAAACTGTGAGTGTGTTTGGCCATTTAAGCTGAAAGAAAGTCAGGACTCACAAGGGTACTAGAACCTGAGATGGTTGACTGTTATTTATTACTCTATAGAAACCTTCAGAAAGTGAACTTTCAAACTCGATTCCACAGTGACTAGTTAACAAGCAGGACAAGTGAGAGCAATTTAAGAAAGAGGACTCCAGGAGATAAAAGATAATTGGAAAGTGTCACCATTTTCTTGCCCTCATGGGAAGTGTTAAGCACAAGAAACAATCCGAAAATGTCACCATTTTCTTGTACCCTGTGAGGTAAACATGAAAATTAGTGTTTCTAGCACAACAGATTAGAAGAGCAAATAAGAAGTATTTAACAGCAAGAAAGCCCAGCTTTTCAAAGGGGGTGTTTATCTCTCCTTCAGTGTTCTCACCAAACAATTCAGCCAACAAAGCAATTCCTTCTCCTTAACTGGCTGAACAGTCCTATTGTTTGCTTGGGGGGGGGGGTGAAAAGCCTTACTGAGCTGACTCTTTCTCATAAGTTTAATTCTCATGTCTAACCACAGTCCTGCCATTTCAGACTGAAGATGAGGGCTAAAATAGTGGAATTGTACCCCACAAATAGATTCCTACACATAAAAGGAGCATGTCAAGTGAAAGCCTACAATGGAATCCTTCTCTTTTGGCATCTTGATTTCAATGTAGGTGGGAAGTTTGTTTGTTTGCACATAAGAACACATGGGGTGGGTCTGATCCTGAGAAACTATGAAGTACAAATCTACAGTGAGATGACACTTGGAATACTGTATATACCATACTTAAAAAAGGATACTGCTGTCAGGTTCTATAGTTAGATCACACCACACAGCGCTTCATGAGGAGTATTCTGTTTATTGGTAATTCATAACTATGACACATGAACATTCTTTGTTAGGAATGGCCTAAAGCAGCAGGGCACCTAAAGTTATAGTAGTTTCAAAACACCCCCCATTACAAGCAAAAGCCAATAAGCAGTGCGCAATTGTCCCGCACGCGAGAGAAAGGTGAGCCGTTCGTTTCCAGCGGGTCAGGAGCAGCTGGGGAATCAAGGTCAAAAACACAGAGACAGATAACAAGCCAGACAGGAGACATTGTTAGTGAGCAAGGAGGGAGGAGGATCACTCCCCACACATTCCAAAGCCCTGGCAGTGCTAACTGACAACTGCAGAACTTGAAAAGGGGTATAAAGGAGCAACCAAAATGATCAGGGGTGACAGCAACTGCCCTATGAAGACTGGTTAAAACACTTAGAGAAAAGATGAGTAAGGGGAGACATGACAGAGGCCTGTAAAGTTATGCATGGTGCAGAGGGAGTACACAGGGAAAATACTAGAACCCAGGGCCATCTGCTGAAGCTGAGGGGTGGGAAATTCAGGACAAACCAAAGGAAGTACTTCTTCACGTAGTACATGGTGGACCTCGCTGCCACAGGACATGGTGATGGCTGTCAATTTGGAAGGCTTTAAAAGGGGAGTGGACAAATTCATGAAGAATGGTCACTAGTCATGATGGATATTGTTAAATAGTGGGTTCCATGGATGAACAGGCTCAAGTCTAGTGATCAGCTCAACATTATTTGTGATTTCAGCAAGAACAATACAAGACTCCAGAGCCTCCGCTCTGTTTAATAGCATGCAATTTCCACACCAACACACCCCACTCCCAATTATAGGCTATTTACATAACATTACTACTTGATTGGTTACTTCCAGAGTCCTGGTAGGCTATTGTTCTTGTGCTCTAAGCTTAGCCAGTCTCTGGTGTGGCAGACCTGGAATGATTCAGTCCCAATACATAACAGATATCTACTCCCTCCAGTAACATAAGCCTTTTGATATCAGTTCCTGGGGAGCATGGGTGGGAGGGTGCTGTTGCAGTCATCCTGCTCATGGGCTTCCTAGAGGCAGCTGGTCAGCCACTTTGTGAACAGAATGCTGGACTAGATCCAGCATGTCTGTTCTTATGTTCTTATGGGGATCTTATAGGTAGGCTAATTAGGGTTGCCAGCTCCAGGTTTGGAAACTCCCTGGAGATTTGAGGATGATGCCTGGGGAGGACAGGGATCTCAGTGGGGTACAGTGCCACAGAGTTCACCCTCCAAAACATCCATTTTCTCCAGGGGAATTGATCTCTGTAGTCTGGAAATGAGCTGTAATTCTGGGGGATCCCCAGGTCCCACCTGTAGGCTGGCATCTCTGAGGCTAATTCCAGAGCCTTCTTATTGCAAAAGCAAGTGTAAAGGTTTCCCTTGGCTGGATTTGCTTGATATATTTTTCACTGTTTTCCATCATTCTAAAATGGGAAAAAAAACTGGCTGCTTTAAAAGGAATGTAAAAGGTAGAAATTACTGACACACACACCCCAATAGAGTGTGCTCACTGAGACACTGGCTTGGACCCCATGGGTCTAGTCATCTAATGGTGGTGTCTTGCACTGGAGGAAGATGCCATCAGTATCAGAACAGATCTGTGGGATCCAACCCACTGGTCCTGCCCCAGTCCACAACGTATTTTAGCAGTAAATAGTCATTTAAAGTTAGTATTGTATCCCAATAAAAGTGTTATTCACATATTATAATGTGATAGTGTGTATAAATTACAAGTCATAGGAAATTAGAATTAAAATATGCAATTCATTTCACAGCATGTCTTCATTTCCAAGTATACATAGTAAAATTTAATTTACAAAGTCTTCCTCAGTACAGCACAATACATGTTGCATGCAAAAAGAAAATTGTTGTGGGATTTATTTATTTATTTTGCCTTAAGGGTACTTAACACTGCTTTTAATTTTATCTCCGTCTTTTCATATTATCATCTGCAAAAGCTCGTGGCCAAGAGCTTGCCCTGGTAATAGATGACTGTTCTCTTTGATATCATCACTTCTTGCTCTTTATGGACAGGCCAATATTCATTGTGATTAGCAAGGGACAGCCCTGTCTATCCAGATTATTCATAAATACTTAGCAGTTCAGTACATGTATCATCACTAATTGCTGGAGAGAAAAGGTCTGCATTTTTTAAAAGACGCATATAAGGGGTTTTTTTTCCTTCTCAAAGACAACACTGTAACCACAGTACTTGCTGAAGGTTATTTATGGCCTTCGTTGGAACAGAGAAATACATTGCTAGGTAGCGTAATGTTTCTTGTCATGACAATTACTCTCTGGTGTTCTTTAACTTGAGACACTTCATGTTTTAGAACTCCGTTTTTACACATGACACTTAAATGTCAGTGCTAGATCCAAACTCTGCTACAGCCATTCTTCAAAGGACCAGATCCAATGTTAAGGATTTCCAGAGGCTTTGTCTACCAACTGTCTCTCAGTCTAATCTGCCTCAAGGGTTCCCACAAGTCCAGACTACTCTTCTGAATTCTTGAAGACATAGCTAAACACAAATGCAACACAAGTAAGCCCTGTTGCACAACCCCTAATTCCACTTTGAATCAGCACAACCTTTTTAAACCTGTCCCTGGAAGAAAAAAAAATCACTGTTTTATTTTGCCTTTGTTAAAATTGTATTAATGTGGCTAGAATTGTGCTTCTTCAGGATCTGGATCCCTTTTCAGGGTTACATTTGGAATGAGAAGTGTGGGTGCACCTTGTTTCTAGCAAAACTGCATGCAAATGCTTTCCCCTCTCTCTTTAGCAACATGAAAGTATGTAGGGAGCTTCTATAGTGATCCTAGGTGGAAAATAATGGGAGTGTAAGAAGCCTGTTTTCACTCGTGAAACAATGGAGGATATGTTGTTTAATTAATTCAATAGACTTATATAAGTCCACTGACTTTGTGTAGGTTTAATTAGAAATCTATCCCATTGATTTTGATGGAATTTCTTCTTCTGAAATAAGGATTTTTTACCACTGCACCATGGAAATTCAAGCACTATATTAAGGGGCTGCATGATTAAGGTAATAAATGTTTAGAAGCATAGTGTTTCTACTCAGTAACTGTACCATTGCATTCATCCCTGTATTTGCCTAGAAAAATGCATCTTGATCTTTGGGACCACAATGAATCTATGCATTTTCTCCTCTTAATAAGATCATGCAAACTAGTTAAAACTGCCAAGGCTCAACAACAAGATATTCATTTTTCCAGCATGATAATATTCATAGTCTAGCAAACATAATCAGTGATTTCATGCAAGCTGTAATCAAACCCCAAGTATGCTGACTCAAAGGAAAACTATACTTTGGAGATGAATAAAATCTTCTTTGGAATGTTTTAAGTTCCATAATCTTGAGACAAAAATCAAATGTTGTCAATAAAGGTAGACATATTCATTCACTAGCTGTGAAAGTACATTACCCGATAGGCATAAAGTGAAATTACCAGTGTAATATATTGGATATAATGTTGGGGTTTTGCTATAGAAAACAGAAGTAGGTATGGGAATATCATTACCATCCAGAGCACAGTTATGTGCATGGAAGTCCCATGAAATTAATGAGATTTACTTCCCACTCAGTGCCTGTGATCTGAAGCCATGCATATGTATGATGTTACTACTGCCAGCTTTTGGAGCAGAAAATCCACAAGATTATGGTACACTGTCTCCTCTATTGCTAGCAATAGAAACCTTCTTATGTGTGCAGATCAGTTATGCTAGATCTTTGGCATTGCCTACAGTCTAGAAACAGAAACAGGGTTCCAGAACATAAATTAAGTCATAGTAAAGAAACACTGCCTGTCCAGTGTAGGAGAGGGAGAGGGAGGGGGGAGGAGTATTAGAAGCCACTGTGGAGGTGGGGCTGCACCTGACAGTCAACCACCTCTTAGGTGTAGGAGGTGGGGGGAGTGTGTTGGAAGCTATCAGAGAGGCTGGGCCAGCAGCTTTGCTTCACCTCACAGGTGGTTCATTAGCTCTCTGCATTCCCCTGTAACTGTTGGGTTTTTTTTTACCTCAGAACACTGAGCTCTGCAGTTGACCAATCAGAGAGTGGGGGTGCAGAAGAATCAATGGGGGGATCACATTTTCCCCCTTTTGACCCACTTAGGGGTCGAATTTCTAAAAAATCCCTTCTTCGCAAGCACCTACACCACAGTAGGAGTGCTCTCCCTTAATCTGGTGTCTCTAGGTCCAGCGGTTTGGCCTGGGCATTGATTTTACAGTGAGGGGACTTTCTTTTATATATATAGAAGAAAGTCCCCTCATCGTAAAATCAACGCCCAGGTCAAACCCCTGGACCTAAAGACACCATATTTGTGGAGAGCACTCCTACCATGACATAGATGCTCACTAGGAAGGGATTTTTAGAAATTCGACCCCTAAGGGGGTCAAAAGGGGTGAAATGTGCTCCCCCCCATTGATTCCTATGTGGCTCCCAGGCTGCTGCCTCCTTGCGCCCCCCCCCTCTAATTGGTCAGCTGCAGAGCTTAGTGTTCTGAGGTAAAATAAAACAGTTACAGGGGACTGCAGAGAGATAATGACAGTTGAGGAAATCAGGAGTGGCCAACTGCCTGTGAGATGAAGCAAAGCTGCTGGCCCAGCCTCTCTGATGGCTTCCAACACACTCCCCCCACCTCCTACACCTAAGAGGCGGTTGTCTGTCAGGTGCAGCCCCATCTCCACAGTGGCTTCTAATACTCCTCCCCCCTCCCTCTCCCCCTCCTACACTGGACAGGCAGCCTGTCAGGTGTAGGAGAGGAGGTGGGATGATTACAGCCACCGGGGGGGGGGGGGTTTGCTCAGCAGGATTGCCTTAGCCCTGCTGCTAGCCCAGCTTCCCTGATGTCTTTAAACATAATCCCCCCAACACCAGACAGGTGGGTGTCTGTCAGGTGTAGGAGCAGGGCCAGGGTACTTTAATCCATCAGGGATGCCATCCCAACAGTGGTACTGCTGGCCCATCTTAGCCACACTCCCACCCACCATGGCTTTATACCCCAAATTTGTAGAAAACTGGTTTCCTATATTAGGTTATTTAACTTCTCACAATGTGGGTTCTAGAAAATTGGTTCATATGAACTTCTTAATACCAGATTGCTCCGATGGTGTTTTGAATATGTAGTTATGTCCCACTTCTTAAATGTAACATAAATGAGAGGCAATTTTGTAAAAGGGGGGGTATGCCCTCCCCCCCCCAATTCAATGCCCAGGCCAAACCCCTGCACCAAGAAACCCAAAATAAGGGGAGTGCATTCCTTCCCCTCACAAAGAGATTTCAGAGAAACACGACCCCTAAGGGGGTAGAAAAGGGGGAAGAGACTGCAGACAGTTACAGAAATCAGCAGTTCAAGACTCCTGAATAGACATTTTTCAAAAAAAATCCAGCATGGCAATTGAGTTAATGAATGCTCATGGGGAGATAGTAAAGGACAATTCTAGGAGCCATTTTGGTGCTTGCCTCCGTCATGAACCTGAAGAAATGTCCACCACATCACTACTCCCTCACACCAACTCCCACTCACACCTCTCAGTGCCCCCCCCCCAAGAAAGCTCCTGGCAAACGTTGAGCCAGAAACACCAACTCTACAAGGAGGAGGCAACTTAGGAATGCAGCAAGGACATTTGCACATTGTACTCCTGCAGGGCACTGAGCTGCACAGAGCAGCACAGTCTCCATATGAGGAAAATAATCCAGGAACACAAGTAGAAAGGCCATCACTTTTGTGGAAGGTGGCAGGAGTTGACTTAACAGATGACTGCTTCTTAAATGTTGCCTGTTCCAGAGTGAGCTCATCAAGCAGCCTGGTGATCCTAGCACCTGAGGGCGGAACCACCAATGTGGTCTTACAGAGAGGTCTTTCAGTAGGGGGGGGGAGTACATATGTCTCATTTTTTTCATTACAATGTTCTCCATTAGAATTCCTACAACAAATGTTACATTTCAAACTTTACATCATCAGTATTATAACTGGATTTATGGAACTTAAATACCATAGCAAATCACAGGTATCAGGCTAGTCTATATATAAAAAAGAAAGTCCCCTCACCATAAAATCAACACCCAGGCCAAACTCCTGGACCTAGAAACACTAAATTTGGGGAGAGTGCTCCTGCCATGATGTAGGTGCTCACTAAGAAGGGATTTTTAGAAATTTAACCCCTAAAGGGGTCAAAATGGGTAAAATGTGCTCTCCTATTGCTTCCTATGTGCTCACTCATTGCTCCTATGTGCTCACTCATTGCTTCCTGCTACCTCACTGCACCCCCCCCCCACTCTCTGATTGGTCAGCTCTAGAGCTCAGTGTTCTGAGATAAAAAACAACAACAACACACAAGTTACAGGAGTTCTGAGATAAGAAAACAACAACACACAAGTTACAGGAGAGCTAATGACAGTTGAGGAGATTAGGAATGTGAGGTGCAACAATGCTGCTGGCCCAGCCTCCCCCATGACTTCAAACATGTTTCCCCCGCTCCTACACCTGACAGATGGCTGTATGTCAGGTGCAGCAGTGGGTGCAGGGTGCTTAAAGCCATCAGGGAGCCCGCCCCAGCAGTAACACCTTAACAATCCTACCAGTCCAGCCTCCACAATGGCTTGCAATGCCCCTCCCCCTCTCTCCTACACTGGACAGGCAGCTGCCTGTCAGGTGTAGGAGAGGGGGTGGGATGCTTACAGCCATTGGGTACGCTCTCCGATGCCTTCAGACACTCTACCCCTCCTACACGAGACAAACAACCACCTATCAAGGGTTGGAAGGGGCGCGAAGTCCTTAAAGTCCCAAGATCAGACACTGAAGGTGCAGGAGTTGACTAAATAGATGACTGCTTCTGACATGGACAGCTCTATGTGGCCTGCTCCAGAGTGAGCTCACCAAGCAGCCTGGTAATTCTAGCACCTGAGGGCAGAACCACCAATGTGGTCTAGAAAGAGGTCCTTCAGTAGAGAGAGAGAAAAAAGTATTTATGTCTCACTTCATTTTTTTACACTACAATCTTCTCCATTAGAATTTCTACAACAAATGCTACATTTTAAACTTCACATAATCAGTATTATAACTGGATTTATGGAATTATGGGTATCAGGCTTGTAGTCTATAATTGAAAATTGTTCTGTGGGTATCTGGGCTCTGGGGGCTGGGATTTTTTAGGTAGAGGCACCATATTTGCAGCATAGCTTCTGGTGCCTCTCCTCAAACTTCCCTCCAATTTCAAAAATATTGGATCAGAGGATCCAATTCTATGGGCCCCAGAAGGAAGTGCCACCATCCTCCATTGTTTCCAATGGAGGGAGAAAATGCCTTGTGGGCTGAAGCAGAAACCTCTGAGCTGCCTGTTAAAATTTTGTGCACCAGTGCCCCCTAGTGCAGCTTAGCGGGAATTATGGCCTGTCACCCTCTGGAGCCCTTTGCACTCTGTGTGTGTAATGCCACCAGGGGGTGCCCACAGGACTGATGGGTGATGCCCTCCTCCCCACTGACAGATGGCCAGGGCTTGTAATGGGAGCTGGACTCTTCAAGGGGTGTGTGTGCATCACAGGAGGAGCATTGCTCCTGTGGCCCAACCCTCTCTGCCCCCTGCCAGAGACGTACGCTTGGTTTGGCCTCCTAGACTCATGACTCCCATTGGCCCTGCCTGCCCTGTCTATCACATTGCTTCTGCTTCTCAGCAACACCAGAATGGAATGCTGTGGTGGGATTGCAAATACAAGCCTATCCTGCTACTGAATTAAATGCAAAGTATTGCAAGTACAAGCCTGACAATGTACTAAAGTAAATTGTTTGCAAACAGAGATTTGGCTGGGAGGGCTGAGCCTCCCCTGTGCAACCAGTGCCAGGTAATATTATCAAACTAATATGAGGGGCTCAGTTACAATGGCAGCTGAAGTGCAGGACTGTCCTCCCTCCTGTATCATATTACAATTTCCATGATTCTTTGGGGCTTTGTTCTTGTTTTATAGTATGCATGTGTGTGTTTATTAAGAATTTATAATTTAAAAAGGAGTCATAGTTTATATAAACAATTTACAAATAAATATTACAGAAGATTTAAGAGACTCTGAAGGAAGATACATGATTTTGAAAATCAGGCTCCCGGAAGGCAACAAAACAGGCAGAAGGGGAAGATGGAGATTAAATGATAATCTTTTATCACAATAAGACATAGCAAAAAAAAATGGTTGCTATTATCATATAATGTTTACCATTTACAATATCATTGTTTATTATATGCTCAATCTTTCTTTTCCTTTTTGATGTAATTATAATTGTGATGTGGTTTTTAGTTTTTCTGCTCTGTTTATATTTGTTGATGATTCGAGAGCCAGTTTGGTGCAGTGGTTAAGTGTGCGGGCTCTAATCTGGGAGAACCGGGTTTGATTCCCCACTCCTCCACTTGCACCTGCTGATGTGACCTTGGGTCAGTCACAAGCTCTGGCACAGCTGTCCTTGAAAAAGAGCAGTTTGTGTCAGAGCTCTCTCAGCCCCACCCACCTCACAGGGTGTCTGTTGTGGGGAGGGGAAGGGAAAGGAGTTTGTAAGCCGCTCTGAGACACCTTTGGGTAGTGAAGGGCGGGGTATAAATCCAATCTCATCATCATCATCTCATCATTTATACAAATAAATATTTTATATTAAAAAGAATTTATACACTGTCTTAAAAGGCCTGTGCCTATGGCCCACACAAAGTAGCTTAGGCCTTAACCCTGGCTGGTGTTAGTAGTCAGACCCCCTCTTAATGGAAGGAGTAGTTGGCATCAGGGAGAATATGACCAGCACCCTTCTTCAGTGCTGATCCAGACTCATAACAACAATTTTCAGCTGAGCTCTGAGAAGCAGCAGGAGACAGAGCTGCTAGAGGGGTGTATTTTATTTTCTTTCAGCTGAGGACATTTAGCTGAGGGTACTGTGTGGGAGGACTGTGGTTGGGAGTGTGTGGGTGAGTTTTAAGTTGTTGCAGAGTTCTGGCTCCTTAAGAAGCAGTGAGAAAGGGATGCTTTGTTTGATTGTAATTGGATTGCCTGGTTGTAATTTGAATAGCTGCTGGCCCTACCCTCTGCTGGGTGAGGCTTCTATTTAAGGCTGCACCTTGCCAGAGGCACAAACCCTGTAGTTCTTGGCCTGTGACTCTTAGCCTAGGGACTTTTAGACTAGGGGCTCTGTAAGAAGCCCAGGAAGGACCAGAAAGCCAGGACCCTAGTTTCCTTGTGTTCCCAGTAATGTAAGTAGACTTTCCACAAGGAGAGCCACATAAATACAAAGGGTTTTAAAAAGAGAATTATATATAACTTTTTTTAAAGCAATTATGAAGTTAGAATGCCAGCAGGGGTTTGGGGGCTATCCAGCATTTTGCACAGAGGATCACATGTATGACTATCTGCCTACTGGACAGAAGTCTTGGGTGTGTGCTTGGTGCAAGGAGCTCCTGGTTCTCAGGGAATGAGTTTGCACCCTTGAGGCCAAAGTGGCTGACCTGGAGAAGCAGAGACAATCAGTTAGGCGCATGGAGAAGACTTTTGTGGACTTGTTAGATATGCCCCACTCTGAAAATGGCAACACTGCCTCTGTCAGGGAGCATGAGGGTCAAGAGAAAACAGGGTACCACGCTGAGGATAAGGGGAATGTGCCCTCAGAAGGGACCTCTTCTTCAGTTGGTGAACAATTATCCTTTTGCACCAAGGAACCATCCCAGGGGAGGGAGGGAAGAAGGGAGGGAGGGGGGGCTCTTGGTAGTTGATGATTTGATCCTTAGGCAGGTAGACAGCTGGATGGCAAACCCACGTACTGACCGTATGGTGACTTACCTGCCTGGTGCAAAGGTAGTGGACATTATGCATGTTCTAGATAGGCTGGTAGACAGTGCTGGGGAGGAGCCAGTGGTCATGGTACATGTTGGCACCAACAATGTGGGGAAATGCAGTTGTGAGGTCCTGGAGAAAAAATTTAGGCTGCTAGGCAGGTGACTCAAGGCCAGAACCTCCAAGGTAGCTTTCTCAGAAATGCTACCTATTCCATGCACAGGGCCTGAGAGACAGGGACAAATCAGGAGTCTCAATGCGTGGATGATACGATGGAGTAGGGAGGAAGGGTTCAAGTTTGTTAGGCACTGGGATGCTGTACAGGTGAGATGGTCTCCACTTGTCCCAAGAAAGAACCAGGCTGCTGGCGCTTAAAATCAAAAAGGTGGCAGAGCAGTTTTTAAACTGAATATTGGGGGAAAGCCAACAGGAGATGAAAAGTCTCTCGTTTTGGATGGCTCATCTCAAAGAGATGAAGGGGTAGTTGATACTTTTCTACATGGAAATGGATTAGAATTGTCCACTGAGACTGTGGCAAACAATATGGACTGCCTGGCAAGGTCTTGAGGCAGCAGAAGGAAGGTTGTGGTCCTAACTTGCCTGGGAAATTATAGATGTTTATGTATAAATGCTAGATGTGTCCGAGGTAAAATCAAGGATGCTTGGGGGGGAATAGATATTGTGGGTCAGAAACTTGGTGGGATGAGGAAAATCAGTGGGATAAGGTGATTCCTGGTTATAAATTATATTGGAAGGATAGGGGGGAAGGTTTGGAGGTGGGGTGGCTCTCTATGTCAGAGAGGATATATAGTCCAGTAAGACTGAGAAGGAAAGAGAATTGGATTCGCTTCTGGAAATGCTATGGGTCAAAATAGTGGGCCCAAAAGGAAGCTTAACACTGGGAATTCGTTATCGCCCACCAGATCAAAAGATAGAGGAGGATTATAAAATGATGAATGAATTAAAGATAGCAGCTAAAAAAATAACTATGTCATAATAGGTGATTTTAACTACCCTTACACTGATTGGGTCAATATGTGTTCAAGACAGGAAAAAGATTGAGTTTCTAGACACTCTCTATAACTGTCCTATGGAGCAGATGGTCTCAGAACCTACCGGGGAGAGGCAGTCCTGGATTTGGTCCTAAGTACTGCCCAAGACCGGGTGAGAGATGTAAAAGTGATTGAACTGCTTGGCAACAGTGACCATAATGTTATTGAGTTCAACATTTCTATAAATAGGGAGTTGCCCAAAAAGACCAACACAATCACATTTAATTTTAAACGGGGTAACTTCTCTGAAATGAAGGAACATGTGAAGAGGAAACTGAAAGGAAAAGTAAAAAGGGTCAAAACCACTGGGGAAGCTTGGAGACTATTTAAATCTACAGTCCCAGAAGCTCAGATAAAATATATACCACAGGTTAGGAAAAGCACAAATAGGTATAGAAAAAAGCCTGCATGGTTAACAAAGAAAGTAATGGAAGCTGTAAAAGGTAAGACGGATTCCTTTAAGTGGTGGAAAGTGAGTCTCAATGAGGTTTATAAAAAGGAACATTTTTGTTGTTGTTCAGTTGCACAGTCGAGTCCGACTCTTCGTGACTCCACGGACCACATCACGCCAGGCCCTCCTGTCTTCCATCGTGCTCTGGAGTTTGCTTAATTTGATGTTCATTGCTAACACTGTCTAACCATCTCATCCTTTGCTGTTCCCTTCTTGCAGTCTTTCCCAGCATCAGGGTTTTCTCCAGTAAGTGCTCCCTTCTCATTTCGTGGCCAAAGTATTTGAGCTTCAACTTCAGTATCTGGCCTTCCAGGGAACAGTCTGGATTGATTTCTTTTAAGATTGACAGATTCAATCTCCTTGCAGTCCAAGAGACTCTCAAGAGTCTTCTCCAGCACCATAATTCAAAAGAATCTATTCTTCAGCACTAGGCCTTATGGTCCTACTCTCGTAGCCATGCATTACTACTGGGAATACCATTGCTTTGATCATATGGACTTTTGTTGGCAGGGTGATGTCTCTACTTTTTATTATGCTGTCTAGGTTTGCCATTGCTTTCCTCCCAAGGAGCAGGCGTCTTTTAATTTCATGGCTGCAGTCACCGTCTGCAGAGATCTTGGATCCCAGGAATATGAAGTCTGTCACTGCTCCCATGACTTCCCCTTCTATTTGCCAAGGAGTGATGGGGCTGGATGCCATGATCTTAGTTTTTTTATGTTGAGTTTCAAGCCAACTTTTGTGCTCTCCTCTTTCACCCTCAAGAAGAGGCTCTTAAGTTCCTCTTCACTTTCTGCCATTAGAGTGATATCATCTGTATATCTGAGTTTGTTGATGTTTTTTCTGGCAATCTTAATTCCAATTTGTGATTCATCCAGGCCGGAATTCATATAATATACTCTGCTATAAATGAAATAAGCAAGGTGACAATATACATCCTTGTTGTACAGATTTTCCTATGCTAAACCAATCAGTTGTTCCATATCCGGTTCTAACTGTTGCTTCTTAACCCTTATACAGGTTTCTTAAGAGATATGTGAGGTGGTCTGGTACTCCCATCTCTTTAAGGACTTGCCACAGTTTGTTGTGATCCACACAGTCAAAGGCTTTAGCATAGTCAATGAAGCAGAAGTAGATGTTTTTCTGGTACTTCCTTCCTTTCTCCATAATCCAGCGAATGTTGGCAATTTGATCTCTAGTTCCTCTACCTCTTCGAAACCCAGCTTGTACTTCTGGCAGTTCTTTGTCCACATACTGCTGAAGCCTAGCTTGTAGCGTGTGAAATGAGTGCAATTGTGCGATAGTTTGAGCATTCCTTGGCATTGCCCTTATTTGGGATGGGAATGTAAACTGACCTTTTCCAATCCTGCGGCCACTGTTGCATTTTCCAAATTTGCTGGCATGTAGAGTGCTGCACTTTAACAGCATCATCTTTTAAGACTGAATAGCTCAGCTGGGATGCCGTCACCTCCACTAGCTTTCTTCTTCTTCTTTTTATTAAATGCTTTATTGGTATAAGAGACAAACAACATAAACATATGGATTCTTTGGGGGGGGGAAATTATATCTCTGCTCTAGACAACAGCACGCTCAGCCAAAATAATAATAATCTATATACACATCTAAACGTTCTTCTCTAACCATTGGTAGAATTTTAACCAGATGCTATCAAAAACATCATCTTCTTTCCCCGGAAGCTTCATTGTCAAGTTGTCCAATTCTGCTATTTCTGTAATTTTAGCTATAAAGTCTTTTCCAGACAGTATATCTTTTTGCTTCCAGTATTTTGCGAACAGCCGTAAGTGACTAATCAGGTGTTTAGTCTTCTCGAGGCTGTCAGGCATGATATTTAACAAAAATATCTGAAGAGCAAATGGAATTGGCATATTAATTATTTGAACAATGCTAGCATGGATCTCTTTCCAGAGTCTTTGAGTTTTAACTCATGGCCACCAGGCATGAAAATAAGTACCTTTTTCAACTTTACATTTCCAGCATCTATCAGAAAGGTTAGGATAACATTGTGCTAACACCGCTAGGGTTAAATGCCAGCGGTTAAACATTTTTAAAAGATTTTCTTTCATAGAGGTTGCTTTCAATCTTCTCATATTCTGCCACATTTTTTCCCAGTTGACCAGTTCTGTATTATGGACTACATTTCTAGCCCAGGTTATCATTGAGGATTTAACATCTTCATCTTGCATCTTTTGGTCTAATAGAAAATTGTAAAATTTACTGATAAGTTTATCTCCCGCACCCATCAATATCTTATCAAATTCTGAATAATCGTGATTAATACCTGTCTGTTTATCTTTCACCAACCTAGATTCAAGCTGGTTCCTCTCCCACCATGACAGTGGTATTCCTTGGGCTTCTAGCAGATTATGAGCTTTTAACTTTCCATTTTTATCTAGTACATCTCCATATCTTGAGGTAGTCGTCAAGTTCAGAATAGAGATGGCTTCCAGAGGGGCCACCCATGCTGGAATTTTGTTATAAAATAGTTTTTTAACCTCATTCCAGGTTTTTAATAGAGCTTTCCTTAACCAATGATGATTAAAATATGCATGTGTACTCTGCTTAGCATACCACAGGAAAGCATGCCATCCTTCACCTAGATCGTGACCCTCCAATTTTAGAATCCTTAAATCCTTTAATTGGACCCAGTCACAAATCCATATCATAGATGCCGGCTGTTAATAAAGGCACCAATCAGATAGCGCTAGGCCTCCTCTTCCAGTTTTTTCTTGGAGGATTTTAAATTTCACACAAGATTTTTTCTTTTGCCAAATGAAATCTCTTACCATTTTTTCTAATTTATATACAAAGGTAATATTATTAAGAACCGGGATATTTTGAAACAGGAAAAGCACCCTTGGCAAAACATTCATTTTTACCACTGCCACCCTACCCATCAAAGATAGTTGCAGTTGTCCCCATTTATTCAAATCCTTCTTGATTTACAACAAAAGTTTATCATAATTATCTTGGTACAAGGAACTTAAGCTATTTGTCATGTAAATACCTAGATATTTAACCTTTTTTTGAGCACCAAATCGAGGGTTGGGTTTTTTTTTTTTGCAATTCTAAGGTTTGTTGCAGGGTTCATTTTTTTTTTGTCATGAGCTGTGTTTTAGTCATGTTGACCCTGAAGCCTGCCAGGAGACCAAATTCCTTTAACAGTTCCATTAGCATATCCGATGAATCCAGCAGGTCCATTAGTATTATTGCTAAATCATCTGCATTTGCTTGAATTATATACTCTTCACCTTTGGTTTTAATTCCTGCTAACATCTTTTCATTTCTTATACTTTCCAGCAGTATTTTTATAATAAATATAAAAAGTAAGGGAGATAAGGGGCATCCCTGATGTGTACCTTTGAAAATACTTATTTCGGCTGTCATATCCCCATTTATCAGTATTCTGGCTCTCTGTTTAGTATAAATAACTTCTATAACATTAATAAAAGATTCTCCATATCGGGATACTTTTAGATGTTCAATCATAAAGTCCCAAACAATGTTATCAAAAGCCTTCTCAGCATCTAGGAACACTATCACCAACTGCTTGTCTGGGTGAGCCTCTGCATATTCCAGGGCATTCATAATTGTTCTTAGATTGTATTGTGCCTGTCTGTGTGGTAAAAATCCCGCTTAGTCTCAATGGATTATCTCTGAGAGTACTTTTCTAAACTGTGATGCTATAATTGATGCAAAGATTTTGTAATCTACATTCAGTAAAGAAATAGGGCAATAGTTTTGGATTTCTTTTGGATGAGAATCTTTTTTGTGTATCAGAGAGATTAGGGACGAATTCCAAGAATCAGGAAGCGTTTTCTTTTGTGGAACCTCTTGTATCACCTGTTTAAATGGGGCCATAAGTTCATCTTTGAAGGTAATATAAAATTCCACCGGGAGCCGATCAGGACCAGGGGTTTTATTTCTCTTCTGCTTTCTAATAGCTTCTGCTATTTCATGAATTGTAAATGTCTGGTTGAGCAGCTTTTGTTGAGCACTATTCAATTTTTTAATATTCAAGTTAAGCCTGAAATACTTTTGGATGGAGTCTTGATCTAAAATCTGTTTTCTATACAGTTTTGCATAAGACTATTCCGAAATCTCTTTCAGATCATATAAACAGATTTTTTCCTGTCTATGTTCATTTCGTAGGACCCTGATGTACCTCTTTTTTTCCTCGCATCTTAACTTGTATGCCAACCAATGTGTGGGTTTGTCTGAATTTTCAAAGAAATTATGTCTGGTATATAAGACCTTCTTAGCAATTTCCTGATTCAACAGGCAATTTAGCTCATGTTGTAATATTTGAATTTTTAATCTACGTTTCTCTGATGGTCTCCTCTTTTTAGTGTCCTCTTCTGGTTTCTGAATCTATTTTTTCAGCAGGGTAATTTTTTTGTTCTCAAATTTTCTTTTATTTATACTTTGTCTAATAAAAATCCCCCAGGCAAATGCCTTAAAGGCGTCTCATGTAATGTTTATAGAAAAATCTGGCTGATGATTGAACTTAAAAAATTCTTTAATATCTTTCTTTGTTCTATCCATGAAGGTTTTATGTTTTAATAAAGTAATGTTTAGCTTCCATCACATTCTTTTAGGTGTATCTGATATTGTTAGAGTAGCAGGGCAGTGATCTGCAAAGGACATCGGGAGGATATCCGCTTCCCCTACATCGTTGAGAATAGATGAGGATATCCAGATTATGTCAATTCTGGACCATGATTTATGGCACCCAGAATAGAAAGTATAATCTTTCTTCTTAGGATTTTTGAGTCTCCAAACATCTACAAGATTCAGCTCATCTGCCATAGACAAAAAAGAGATTGCTAGTTTGGAATCAAAGTTATACTTAACTGTTTTCTTCCTTCTATCTATTGTTTTATCGAAAACCACATTGAAGTCGCCTATCAGACAGATTTCCTCAGTTGTATATTTTGCTAATATATTCTGAATCTGTTAAAAAAATTCCTTTTGGCCCTGGTTTGGGGCGTAGACATTAACAGTTAACATCGGTCTAGCCCCTTTCTGAACTTTGTCTATTAAAATCCTCTCATCTCCTGAATCATAAACAAGCTCTGGGAGTAAATAATCTTTGATGTATGTTACTAATCCTTTCTTTTTTTGTTTTTATCTGCTAAAATAAAAGCCGAACCAAGTTTTTTATTTTCTAAGTGCTTTGAGACAGTTTATTTGAGACTCAGAGAGAAAGATATCACATTTAAATGGTTGTATCCAGAGGGAGATTTGTTTACTTACAAATCTAGACATCAGATGATCAATTCGATTTTTAAATTGGAAGAATTTGTTCGCAAATACAGTGTGGACTTTAATATTCAGGAGTCGGAAGATAGTAGTTCAGAGGAAAAGGACCAACAAGCAGAAGGCAGAAAAGATATAACTTCCCAATATAAAGATGGAAAGAGACACAGGAAGGGAAAACTCCTCCCCCTACAAGTACGTAAGAGACATCAAACCAAGATGACAACAGTTCTGGATACTAAATCTATATATCTAATTCCAACATAGGGCGTGTTGTGCGGATACTTATTTCCACTAACAGGAAGATCACTCTGCCCCAACAGCTTTTCCCATATAGTCAGTATACTTCCTGTGTCTGCAGAAAAATCCAAGAGGTAAAAAAATCCCTTCAGGGAGGGTTGAATTCCCCCCAATACCTTTTGAAATGGCCTCTGCAGGGATCTAACTCCAGGAATCAACGGTGAGAGAGAGATTAGAACGTTCAGGGCAGGGGGGGAGGCTTCTAACTGGCTCTGTCAGTAAAAGGGTGGGGGAAGGGCCCTTTCCTGGCTTCTTTTGGCCTCGGAGGGAGGGAAGGAGGGAGCCTTGGGGCCAGGCCTGACAAGGGCTGCCAGGGCCAGCCTGGGGAATCCCTAGAGGTTTTGAGGTGGACTCTAAGGAGGGCTGGGTTTGGGGAAGGGAGAAGCCTCAGCTGGGTATAATGCCACAGAGTCCACCCTCCAAAGCAGCCATTTTCTCCAAGGAGACAGATCTCTGCTGTCTTGAGTTCAGTTGTAATTCGGGGGGGGTCCTTCAGGCCCCATTTAGAGATTGGCAACCCTAGGCCTGGCAGCAGTTTAGAGTCGCCAGGTCCCCCCCGGCCATCGACAGGGGATTCTGGATAAGGTTGCCAGGTCCAGGCTGGGAAACTCCTGGAGATTTGCGGGTGGAGCCTGGGGAGGACAGGGACCTCAGTGGGGTACAATGTCACAGAGTCCACCCTCCAAAGCATCCATTTTCTCCATGGGAAGTTATCTCTGTAGTCTGGAAATGAGCAGGAATTACAGGGGATCCCCAGGTCCCACCTGGAGGCTGGCATCCCTCGGCAGCACCCTCTGGGTGACTTGATACCACCTGATTTGCATGACTCAAGTAGGCCCAGCTGCTTGCTACTGTTCATCAGCAGCCACCCTATGAAAGCCAGTGTGATGTAACAGAGCTTCAGAGTAGGGTCTGCGAGACTCAGGTTCAGATCCCCATCTTGCAGTGGAAGCTGACTGTGTGATTTTGGACCAGTCACATACTTTCAGCCTAGCCAACCTCACAGGGTTGTTGTGCAGATAAAAAGGAGGAGAGAATAATGTAAGCTGCTTTGGTCCCCACTGTGGAGAAAGACTGTAACTTTCCTAGGTAGAGGCTGTGGGGGAGGGGTGTGGAGATGGAAAGTTGAAGACAGAGAGGCAGATAAAAGTAGGTTGGCTGTTGGGTGGGAAGGAAATTGTGTTGCCAACTCCAGGTTGGCAAATTCCTGGACATTTGAGGGGTGGAGCCTGGGGAGGGGGGGATTTGAGGAGGGGAGGAACTACAGACCAGTATAATGCCATAGACTTTAAACTAGAGACAGGAGGAAGCAAAGGCGTGAGGAATAGGATAACCATCCCGCAAGTTTCTTGCGGGTCTCCACTTGTTCAATCTAATATCTATTAATGTGAATGGTTTAAATAACCGCTCAAAGAGGTAACGGGTCTTCCTCCAAATAGAAAAACTTACATCTCAAATAGTCTGCTTTCAAGAGGCACTAGCTTTGTTGTTAGTAATGCTTTCTAAGGCCCATTTGACTTAACACTCCAGGATGTCTGGCTCGAGGTCAGTGATCACACCGTTGTGGTTGTCAAGGGCATTGAAGTCCTTCTTGTATAATTCTTCTGTGTATTCTTGCCATCTTTTCCTAATTTCTTCTGCTTCTGTTAGGTCCCTACTATTTTTGTCCTTTATCATTGCGAGATTTTTCACGGAACATTCCCTTGATTTCTCTAGTTTTCTTGAAAAGATCTCTAGTCCTTCCCATTCTATTGTTTTCCTCTATTACTTTGCATTGTTCATTCAGGAAAGCCTCCTTATCTCTCCTTGCTGTTATCTGTAAATCTGCATTCAATTGGGTAAATCTTTCCTTTTTGCCTTTTCCTGTCACTTTCCTTCTTTCCTCTGCTATTAGTAAAGCTTCATCAGACAGCCATTTTGCTTTCTTGCTCTTCTGTTCCTTTGGGATGGTGCTGATTGCTGCCTCCTGTACAATGTCATGAACCTCTGTCCACAGTTCTTTGGGCATTCTGTCTATCAAATCTAGTCCCTTAAACCTATTCTTCACCTCCACAGTATATTCATAAGGGATGTGATCTAGGTCAAACCTGAATGGCCTCGTGGTTTTCCCAACTTTCTTTAGTTTAAGTCTGAATTTTGCAATTAGTAGCTCATGATCTGAGCCACAGTCAGCTCCAGGTCTTGTTTTTACTGACTGTATAGAGCTTCTTCACCTTTGACTGCAAATGATATAATCAATATGATATCGGTGTTGCCAATCTGGTGATGTCCATGTGTAGAGTTGCCACTTAGGTTGTTGGAAGAGGGTGATTGAATAGAAAACTGTAAAACACTTTGGCAAATCTGAAATGCTATTACAAAAATTTAGAAGCTGCAGGGATTGCACCCTGCCTACACAATCCATGCAAGGATATTGTGAGGGAGTGGAAAGTCAAACTTTTAGCTCTTCATGATGTGATTGATCTATTCAGTGGAAAATAAGGGAAAAGTCTGCATCAGCTACTACCAGAATTAGCTAAACTTATCAAAATAGGCCTTACCATACCTGTTTCCTCCTGCACCTCAGAAAGGTCACTCTGCAGTCAAGCATGAGACAGGCAAGGCTCAATCACACTGTTCTTCATCATGGACAAACAGATCTCTCAAGAAACAGATCTTAATGTTATAGCTAATGAGTTCATTCAAAGATCATCAATTAAAACAAACTCATTCAGTGTCATTTAAGTTTTTTTAAATTGTTGCATCATAACAAGTGGGTTGTACTTAGATGAGGCAATCTGTATAGGTTACCAACACATGCCAACTATTAGGGTGGGGAAGTGAAGGGAAATTGGGAAGGATAGGTGGGAAATAGCAGGAGAAAGTGCTTGTGGGAGCAGAAGAACAGGCAATAGGGGATTAGGAGAACATTTGATTTTATTGTAATTCTAAAAAAATAAATAAACAGTTTGCATTATTAATTAAAAGTTAAAGTTGTATTTCAGCTGTCTGAAGATCATTTGTTGAAGCCAAATGTGTTTTTCAAGTTGAACCTAAAGAGCAGAAATTAACACATGCGCAGGAATGCAGTCATTTCCCATAAACTTAATTGTGTGATTTTTATTAATAATTTGTTCTGAATGTCCGTGTTTTTAAGGTAGAGTTTCTAAGCAGTGTGCTAAGAAGGCAAGGTGTATAAAATCCTAGGTGGCATAACTGTGAGTTTTCTTTGGGGTCATGGTTATGGGCACTGTTCTGAATTGCCTCAAAATGTACTTGTACTCGTAGGATATGAATCTGAAGTGAGAAGAAGATTGCTACTACTCTGAACTCTGTACATTCCTTAGAAATTGAGTGCACAGTAACTGTTTTGTATTCTGCCCTTGCTCAGAAACTTCAGCCATGCATTTACCAAATGAAGGCATCTGTGATGCCATAATTTAGTAAATTTCAGTACTAAGTCAACCCTTATGAATAAGGCAGAAACAGGACTCCTGTAAATGAAGGTCCAGGGAAACTTTAAAAATGTTCCCCTACAGGCTTTTCTGTGTTGTCTTTCTTAGTGTCAAATTTGTGACCATTGGTTTGTCCTATGCACATGGTATGTATATTTGCAGATCTTAAAGTAACTATCCTAAAAATGAATTTCAAAAACAAGACACAGCAGGAGATTGCCGAGATACCACTATAAACACTGGCCAACTCCCACCTTTTTCTAGGTTTTGCCCAGCCCATGGTTGTTGTTAGAGAGGTACTAAGGGGTGGCTGGGCCACCCTAGATTTCTGGGGAACCCCTCCCTAAATCCCCATGACCACACCTCCATAGATAGTAGACCCCTCCTTGTGATGTCACTGGCTCCTCCCTATGATGTCACTAGGCCCTGGTTCTTTTAAGGTCCTAGCATAGCAATGCCTCTGGCCCAGCCCCAGCCCCCCCTCGGAAAATTGGAAAGTCTATACCCTTGATATAACTAGTATTATCCAAATTGATAAGCTATTCATTTTGTAAAGATCCTATGCTCTGTAGCTTAAATAAATACAGTTCTCACCCACTTTCTGAAAATTCCTAAGAAACTGCCCCTAAATTGCAATATCAGCTTGCTAATGGTTTTCAGAAAGCGCACTGATATAAATAACAAATTTAAATATAAAGACTTGAATTACAGGCCAAGCAGAATATACTTCAGTAGCTATTTTGAGCAGCAGCAGCTTGTTTATACAGAAGGGACTAAGAAGATCCTTAACCCACTACCAGCCAGATATATCACATAAACACAGAAAACAGGAACAGTCCATACAATGTATGTTACTTTTCAGTACATGCCTTGGGTTCAACCTCTAATTCATCTAATAATAATTTGTGCAATGGATGACATTCAGATAACAAGATATGCCTTTATAGTCCTCCACTGGTAGATAAGCAGCACAAGAGTGTCCACCTACATTCTTTAATGATTAGAACCATATAGTATTCCTGAAAGCAAATCTGGCCTTGATATTTGAGATACAAAACCATCTCAAATGGCCTGGGGAAAGAACTAAATTTCCCTTACCTTCATACCTTAACCCTGATGTAAATCTGAGATCCTGTAGCTGATATCTGCATTTCTAAAAAGTACAGTAAATGCATTCATGGATCTAAAGTTGTCATGTCTAGTCTGGTCCTTTTGTTAGTTCTGTACTGCCATAACCCACATGTGGTCACATATAAACTCAAACTCATCTAGAATTGTCAGGACCAATTTAGTGAAAGACAATTTTGCAAAAGTTTGCTAAAACAGATGGAAAACTTGATTCTGCTTACAAATTGAATGTGCACACAATAATCCTTTCACTCCCAAAAAAGCTACAATTTGATTTTCTAGAACAAAAAAGCTACAATTTGATTTTCTAGAACACAACTACAGACTATTATTGTTATGCTCTTTTCAGATTCTGCTGATTTCACGATCACCCACTAATTCTCCATTTGAAATTAGTGGGAATTAATAGAGGCTTGATCGTACCCATTGCTAAGTGACAGTACCCAGAAACTTAAAGAATATATGGCTCAAAAGGAATAGGCCACTAAACAAACAAAAAGATTCCACTTACAGTACTATTCATTTTCATTTCATTTATTTGACTTCTAGACCTCCCTCCCCTGCAAGCAAGCTCTTAGCAGGTTACACAAGACAATAAATACATCATCCAATATCTAACAGTCCAATTAGTCATTAAAACATAATAAATAGCATCAATAATAACGGTAAATAACAATCGATGGCACCATTTAACCAATGTAAGGTACCAATGCAGTAAGGTTCATTTGCTGACTACAAACTAAGGAGACATCATCTTGTTCACCTCTGTTATTTTTTTTTTACACAGTATGATTTAAATGATCTGTGATAATCTATTTGAAGAATCTACCTCATTAAAGGGGGTTCAATTAACAGGGCAATCCTAAAAGAGTTACACCTTCTAACCTAAGTGATTTAAATGGATTTTGAAGGATATAACTTTGTTTAGGATTGCACTGTAAGTGACATTCAGATCCGTATGTACACTGCATTAATGCTATGATTCTCTGACATTTACTTTTTACATTGGTAAATGCAACACACCTGTGTCATCATAGATTTTTTTCCTTCATCAGAGAAATTAATTTTGCTATTCAAGAATACTGTTCTATTCAGAGTTCTGTTAATACATGTAAACACATATTTCCCACCTTAACCTTACAGGGCTTCAAGTAATTTATCCATGCTGATTTGTGCTTTTCTGACATTGTATGGTGGGATTTAGGTTAACCTTTTATGCTTTTATAACAGATGTTTCGTACTTTCCAGTAAGGGATTTGGTTAATTGCTTCTCCAATGGAGAGACTATTCAATGTACTAGATTAAGGGGGGGGGGTCCTCTGGAATTCAACAACAGGTAAATTAGAAGTGGATCAGACACTTCTCCACTGGAAAAAAATGTAAATGTTAAAAGCTAGGTTTGATCCTTATGTGCATGCATGCTTTCAAAATAGGATTTGTCAATTGCTAATGCAAAGCAGCTCCAATTTGGTATTAGGAGCGCTGAATATTTCATATTCTGATGCATTAAAGCTGCTGAAATGACCTGCCAAGTATTGATGTAAGCTTATTGACAAAACAGAATGCCGCACAGTAAGGACATCATCTCACAAGGCTCCATACGGTGACTCGGTAATTACTGTTTCAATCTCTGCATATCAGATCTGTGGCATACTGTGCTTGATTCACCCAAAATATAAAAAAGAATTAGCAGATACAAATAGGAATAAATTACCTGAAACAAATAATCCCTTGGGGCTGAAAAATAAAACCAATAGGGGTTTTCAAACGCTAGGCAGTTTCTCTTTTATCCAGGGTTTAGGAATAACAGGGAAATACATTTTGAACTTTCTAGTTTATTGCTTCTTCTTGCATTAGCTTGCAACATAGTTACATAAAAACAGCTGTGCTGGATCAGACCAATCGTCCATCTAATCCCGCATCCTTACACAGTGGCTATTGAGATGCTTTCAGAACAATAATAAGTGGAGGCCAAAGACTTTCCCCTTTTTTTGCCCCCCCCCCCCCGCCGGCTTCAGTATTCAGATGGCTACTTCCCCCTAAACACAGAGATTACATTTAGTCACCATGGCTAATAGCTATTGATAGATTGCTCTCTGTGTGTATAAAGTGCTGTCAAATCACAACAAACTTCTGGCAAGCCCACAGGTTTTCAGGGCAAGTGATTAAGGGGGGGGGGGTCTGCCATTGTCTTCCATCCAAGTACCAACTCTGCTTAGCTTCTGAGATCTGATGAGAGTGGGCTATACTATACCATTCCACATCCCATTGATAGATCTATCCTCCATAATTTTTGTCTAACCTTTTTTAAAGCTAACTGATACAGAGGCTATCACTATATCCTGTGTCAGTAAATTCCAGCAGTTCCACTCTTTGAGAGATCCTTTTGGATCTCTTCACAATCCGTTCCAGTTCTTATCCTGATTTTGGAGTCATCTGCAAACTTAGCGAGTTTCAGTTCCAGATCATTTCTGAACAAACTAAATATCACTAGTCCCAAATTGATCCTGGAGGAATCCCAAAATTTCTTCAATTTTTTGTGAGAACCATCCATTAATGAGGCAGTTAGAAGATTTTGTGGAGTTGAAGTATATAATGTCTACTGGATCACGATTGGCCATTAGTTTTTATATCTCTCAAAAAGGCAAAACTTTCTTTTAAAGAAGCCACACTTATTTCCCTCAGCAGACTATGCTCCTCTATGTGCTTAACAGTTCTGTCTTTAATAACCGTTTCTGCTGATTTATCCGTAACAGACATCTCTCTGCCTCCCTTAAGTAATCCTTTCACTCTTCAGTCATCTAGTGGCACAGTAACCTTCCTAGCTGTTTTCCTTGTCCTAATACATTCTGAAGAAATGTTTATAGTTTGCCTTAATGTTTTTAGCAATTTGTTCCTTAAATTTTCTTTTTACTCATGTTATCAGTTATCATTTTATTGGACTCGACTGTGCGACTGAACAACAACAAAATCAGTTTACATTTGTTTTGCTAGAACCTGCTCTATTTTCTATTCATTTGACTTGAGCAAGTCCTTTACTTATTAAAGGAAGCCATCTTGCCTTTAATGGTTTCCTTGACCTGGGCTGTTAACCACGTTGGCATCATTTTAGGCTTTTTTGGTACCTTTCTTAACCTGAAGTATGCATTCTACCTGGCTTCTATTAATATGGTTTTATATAGCTTCCAAGTTCTCATAGAGAGATTTGACTCTCTTAATTCTACGTTTTTTCCTTTACTGCCTTTGGATTAGCCCCCTCAATTATTTCCTCTTGTGATAGTTTTGTATTCTGGGGACAACTTTCCATTGATCTAAATGCTAAACTCAACAACACTGTTCCCAATTGCCTCAGTTAAATCTCCATCTCATACCCAGTCTCAAGCTCCACTCAGAACCAACTCCAAGGAGTCCAACTCATCTAATGGACTCCATGGTGTAGTGGTTAAGTGTGTGGACTCTAATCTGGGATAATTGGGTTTGATTCCCCACTCCTCCACTTTGCAGCTGCTGAATGACCTTGGGCAAGCCATGGTTCTGTCAGAGCTGTTCTCTCAAGGACAATTCTGGAAAGAGCTCTCTCAGCCCCACCTACCTCACAGGGCATCTGTTGTGGGGAGGGGAAGGAAAAGAAGTTTGTAAAGCCTTCATGGCTGTCCTGCACGCATTCGCTGTGGACTGCTTTTTCCCAAAGGTGGAAGACAACCTCTTGACACAATTCGTGTGGGGGCTTACGGATGCCAAACTACGGAGGAAGATGATTGGCAACCATGGACATGCTGATCAGACTTTGCCCAATGGGGGGACCCCCTCTGTTGCCATCGCACTTAAGCCTGGTGGATTTTCAAAGAAATCCCATTCCAATCAGGGGGGTTGGGACATTCAGGGTGCAATATTGGGACTTTGTGGGCAATCTGGATTTGGTGGTGGTGAAGAGTAACCTTGATAGCCTTCTGGGCCGGGCTTGGTTCAAGGCACTGGGTATCACCATGGGGGGGGGGGTTAATAAATGCTCACCTTGGAATTTTGGGGAGGTTTGCCGGGAATTTCCCGCAGTTTTTGACAGGGCTCTCGGATGTTACAACGGGCCCCCGCTGTTGTTACAACTTGACCCCAAGTGGCCCCCATCTGCCGGCATTTCTGCACAGTGCCCCTCTCATTACAGCCAAAGATAGAAGCCAAACTGGACTGGCTGGTTGCCCAGGGCATTCTCGAACTGGTCTCCCATTCCCCTTGAGAAACCCCAATAGTGACCCCCGTAAAACCAAATGGGGACATCCGCATCTGTGTGGATTACAAATTTACCATAAATCAAGCTCTCCAAGTGCACTCATACCCTGTACCGATAGTGAGCCAAATACTGGCATATCTGGCAGGGGTGAAAATTTTCAGCAAGCTGGCTCTCGCCTTGGTGGTGGTAGAGCGTAACCTTGTAAGCCTTCTGGGCTGAGCATGGTTCGAGGCTCTGGGTATCACTGTGGGGGGGGTTAATAAATGCTCACCTTGGAATTTTGGGGAGGTTTGCCGGGAATTTCCCGCAGTTTTTGACAGGGCTCTCGGATGTTACAACGGGCCCCCGCTGTTGTTACAACTTGACCCCAAGTGGCCCCCATCTGCCGGCATTTCTGCACAGTGCCCCTCTCATTACAGCCAAAGATAGAAGCCAAACTGGACTGGCTGGTTGCCCAGGGCATTCTCGAACTGGTCTCCCATTCCCCTTGAGAAACCCCAATAGTGACCCCCGTAAAACCAAATGGGGACATCCGCATCTGTGTGGATTACAAATTTACCATAAATCAAGCTCTCCAAGTGCACTCATACCCTGTACCGATAGTGAGCCAAATACTGGCATATCTGGCAGGGGTGAAAATTTTCAGCAAGCTGGCTCTCGCTCAGGCATACCAGCAGTTGCTGGTTGATGAGGTCACTGCTACAGCCCAAATTATTGTTACACACAGGGGGGCGTTTAGAGTTAAGCAGCTGCAGTTCGGGGTCAGTGTGGCCCCCGGGATCTTCCAACAACTAATGGACACTTTGTTGAAAGGGATCCCTGGCATGATGCCATTTTTCGATGACGTCCTCATTGCTGCAGCAGACCCAGAGGATTTCGCATCCCATCTTTGCGCCGTTTTGGGCTGTTTCAATTATGCCGGACTGAAAGTAAAAAGGGAGAAGTGCCTCCTCAGGGTTCTAGAGGTGGACTTCCTGGGTTATCAGGTTGATGCGACAGGCCTCCACCCCGCAAAGGACAAGGTGAAGGCTATTGTGGAGGCCCCGGTGCCACAGTGCAAGGCGGAGCTTCAGGCCTTCCTGGGCCTCATCATCTTTTATCATGCCTTCCTGCTGCACAAGGCTGCTGTGGTGGAGTCCCTCCACAGATTTTTGGACAAATCGGCTCCTTGGGCTTGGAGGCCAGGGGAGGAGGTGGTAATCCGGGGGCTGAAAACTTTGTTGATCTCTAATGCTGTTCTCGCTCATTTTGATGAGTCCCTGCCTGTTATATTAGCATGTCACACTTCTCCCTATGGCGTCGGGGCTGTTTTGGGTCCCCTCCTGCCAGATGGCAGGGAGGTCCCTGTGTCTTATTATTCTAGAACACTGTCCTCCGTTGAGTGCAATTACACACAGATAGCTCGGGAGGGGCTCGCTATCGTGGCAGGGGTTAAGAAATTTCATAATTTCGTCTATGGCTGCCCCTTCATGGATCATAAGCTGCTCCTGGGGTTCTTCGCGGCTGATAAGCAACTGCCGCAGGTCTTGTCACCCCACATTCTTCATTGGTCCCTGTTCTTTGCTGGGTACCAATACTGGCAAGAACACTGGCCTGGCAAGGTGATGGGGCACACCAACACCCTTAGCAGGCTACCGCTTCCTTCGGTGGATGGGGATCCGGCTCCCGCACTGGGGAAAGTCTCCCAGAACCTCCCCTGCAGGCTTCAGATGTGGCCGCCCGCACATCCAGGGACCCTGTCCTCTCCCATGTCTTGGGCTGGGTGGTAAGGGGGTGGCCATCCGCTTCACCTGGGATGGAGTTTACAGCTGTTAAAGCAATGAAAGACGAACTCTCGGCCCTCAAGGGCTGTTTGCTATGGGGGGATAGGGTTGTGGTCCTGGGAACCATGAGACAGGGGGTCTTGCACACACTACATGAAGCACACCCGGGCATAGTCCGCATGAAGGCCCTAGCATGGAGCTACGTGTGGTGGCCCGGGATCGACGCAGAGATTGAGACATGGGTCTGGGGGTGCAAAGTATGCACCTCATCTGTGCCTCAGCAGCAGCCCCTCCCCAGGCCTTTGCTCTGCCCACCAGCTGGCCTCCACCACCCTCGGCTTGATTGGCCACCCCGTTGCTCCCCATGCAGCCTGGCAAACAACCGATCTCCCCACTTGCCTGTGTTGCAGCTCCAGGGATGCTGGAACTGTGCTTCAGCTGTGGTGGTGACTGGTGAGGTGAGTGGGTGCGGCAAAGTCTGCAGAGCAGCCAGAGGTGCCCAACGCAAAGTCATTTTGGGCTGCAGGCAGCAAGGGGACGTGCACCGCACGTTTACTGGAGCACCTGGTGGATTGCTGCTTCTTCTAAGGATGAGCGGAACAGCCTGGGTAATGAGGGCGGGCCTCTCACTCATGAGATGAATGGACACTATGTGGACTGGCGCGATACTGCCTCCATGCTCTGCTCAGGAGGTCTGAGCCAGAGCCAGGGAAGCAGGGAGCCGGCAGCAACTGGCATGAGGGTGGGGAGGGGTGGGGTGCGTTGGGCGGCAGGCAGACCAGCGGCGCCCCTGTCATCTTGTGCCCTTAGGCGATTGCCTAAATTTGCCTTATGATAGAGCCGGCTCTGCTCCTAGAGGACCTCCCCACCTTGTTCCGGCTCACCTGCCTGGCGGGCGAGCCAGGAAGGGCTGGGAAGAAAGTGGGGAGGCATTTAAATGCTTCCTCAGCTCGCCCGCTTGGGTGGGTGAGCCGAGGAAGGTTCATAGAGGGGGGCCTGCCCTCTCCGCAGGCCTGGAGTTGTGCTGCAGCGGCAGCATTATGTTTCGATTATATTTTATGAGGTCGTAGAATATAATGGAAGGATGGCAGCCTCAAACGACTCCTGCTCCTGCATAAATTAGTTTGCTCTGGAGCCATCCTTCCTGAACTAAAACAAAAATGTGTGAGCCGGAGGCTATAAAACTGTGAGCTAGCTCACACTAACTTAGCTTAGAGGGAAGACTGCTAACCGGTATATGCGAATTGTCACTAAAATTAGCCACTGTACCAGGAAAACTGAAGAAAAACAAATATTACACTAATTTGTAAAAAGGGGGCCAAAGGGGAACCAGGAAATCACAGGCCTGTTAGCCTGTCTGTCCTAGGCAAATCAAATATGGAATATTGGCCATTTACAGGAACAAAGCCCGGTGAGGGAAAATCAGCATGCCCTCTGGAAAACAAAGTCCTGTCCTAGCAAACTTTTGGAGTTCTTTGAGAAAGTGACAAAGATATAGATAATGGTGACCTGGTAGATGCTATATGCTTAAACTTTCAAAAGGCTTTTGCCAAGGTATTTAACCAAAGCATCTTGAGTAATCATATACCCTTGACAGAAGAATAGTACACTCTATCTGGTATGATCGTTCTCTTCCACCGAGAGCTCAGTTTGAGGAGGGATGCACATGGAGTGGTGCAGAAGGTAAGGAACACCCTGCACAGAGAAGTACTCCCATGTGTGACTGATCCACTTCAAGATAACTAGTTGTGGATTTACTAGTTCTTCATGGATGGTGCAGTTGTTTAGCAACACTACCTTTTCTACATCTTGACATTAATAACCAAAAGAAAGTTCTGGAGATACCTTCAAATGCATCCCACAATGGCCAGAATACAGCTTGTCATGTAGTTTCCCTCCATTGCATGGAGAGTCTTTGCAACATCAAACATTTCTGATGATGGTGGCATTTAAATTCTTAGTGAGATCGGATTGATATGCAGTGCAGTAACTCTGTGTTATACTTGCTATGTACAGCATGTGCCTGTGGTAAGAAATTTTAGAAATATGGAAGGTTTGGTTTTAAAATGAACCAAATAGTTTATGAAATCCATATATCTGTCTCTGTTTCTTTGCTAGCAAAACAGCAAGGAGGCCTGGCCTGTTTCAAGCCCTTTGTTTTAGACAAATCTCTTTATCAGTCACGCCGGCAAAAGTTCAAAACATTCCAATCCCAGGATTTGAATCAATGAATGTTTCCCCAGGTATGAAACCCCCAATTTCCTAGGCAATAAACTGCAGCTGGGCAATGACAGACTTCAATCCAAAGACAAACTAACTTCCTGGGATACAGAGAGTTCACACACCCCATCTCAGAGATAACATCAAGGGACAGTTTATTTCCCATGATTGGGAAAGACCAGGAATAAACAATGACACTGTATTGATCCTGTGGAATGTGAACTTTTGTTATGTAAGACCAAGGATGCAATTTCCTGCAAAACAATTTCAACTTCTAAATTGTTAATTTACAACTGTAAGGAACCTCTTTGAACATTTGGCATAAATACTGATAAAATCCAACAGATCATCGTTGACTCTTGAAGGATCAGGAGAGAGGCTTATTTCTCCTGAGAATTTGGAGTCAACCCGAAAGGCTTTTCGTTTCTGCATGCTTGGGGGGGGGGCTTTGCTTGCATGTTTATTGGGGCTTTGCTTGCATGTCTATTGTTTATGTTCTCACTATCAGTATTTAGGAAATAGGAGTGTACTGTGTTGGTAAATCTTAGAATGTATTTTCCTTTAATAAAGATAAATTTTATTTTAATAAGAGACCTTTTTGTGTCTCTGTCAGCGCTTAGTGGTTTCCAAGCTTACACCTCTGCCTTTGGTAAGGAGGCAACACACAGAGGACACACGAACCGAGGGGAGAGTGTGGGTGACACGGGTAAACACGCATTCACAGACACATGCAGCCACACACATTTTTCTCACAACAGTGTTTTTGCCTTAAGATAACAGGCCTACTCTGACCATTTTTCTCAGCACTTTGCAGGTAAAATCTCTAGTATCCTTTCTGACTTGGACTCTATATTAGCAATAACAGGGTCCGATGGTGCCAACACACCAACGTGTCCAGTTGTTTGGGATATTTTTCAGTTTATTCAGTCTGAGGATGAGGACAGCATCCTGAGAATTTTGAGAACTATCACTTGCTTGTATAACCCCTACCCTTCCTAGCTGCTTAAATCTGCCGGGGGGCAGGTTACTGGGTCCTAGAGGTAGTTTATGCCTCCTTAAGAGGGGTTATTTACCCTAGCATTGAAATATGCTGGGTACATCTACTTCTAAAGTAGCCTATTGAGCAGGAGATCTCAGGAACTATCAACCAGTCTAAAATGTTCCATTCCCGAGCACAGAAATTGAACAAGTGGCAGCTGAACAACTTCAAGCTTTTTTGGATGAAGCAAGTTGTTTGGATCATTTCCTATATGGTTATGTAGAGCCTTTGGGGAGGGCAGGATATAAATTAAAAAAAATGACATTGAAACAGCCTTTACAGCTTTGGTGGATGACTTAACATGAAGAGACAGACAGAGGGAGTGTGATTATGTTGATTTTTCTGGACCTCTCAGCAGCTTTTCATACCACTGATCATGGTATCCTTCTGGACCATCTCTCTGGGCTGGGATTATGGGGTACTGTCTTGTGGTGGTTCCAGTCCTACCTGGAGGAAAGGCTTCAGAACGTGGTGCTGTGGGACTGCTGCTCAGTCTATTGGCCTTTGGGGTTCCTCAAGGTCCATCTGCTGAGTGAGATCATCTGGGACATTTTGAGCTGGTTTGTCATCAATACCTGGTTAACACTCAGTTCTATCTTGTGCTTCTGGCTGATCCCAGGAAGGCTGTAGAAACCGTGATCTGTTGCCTGGAGGCAATTTTATAGTGGATGCAAGCTAATAAACTGAAGCTGTAACCAAACAAGACAAAGTGCTACTGGTGACTGGAAGGTCTGACCCAGGATTTAAGGGGTGCATTCTGGATGGGTTGTGCACCCCTTGAAGGAATAGGTCCACAGTGACACAATACAATGCAACTGTCATTTTCTTCAGGCTTATAAAAAATCTCCAATTTAGGCAACTTCGTATGAGCTCCACGTCTAAAAGGAAAAGCTATTAGAGACACCCCGTGGCTTTAAAATCCATTTTATTTATTTTATTTACATTTTAACAATGTTTGATGGGGTAAACCTCTTAAGAATTACTGTATCATTTGTGAGGATAGCTGCTGAATCTTAAGAAGCCAAATACACTCAGCCATAACAAATGCTTGACTCAAAATAGGCTTTCAGAAAATTGCTGCTGTCAATCACAAATATATTTTTATTCCCTAAAATGCAATAATAAAAATTATTGTTGTTGCCAGAATTATTATTATCATCTATGAATCTACAAGACAGCTCTCAAGAGGGATGTAATTGAGAGATACTCCAGGGGGCCCACCTACTTATTATTTTTCTAAAGCTTCCAGTATGCTGCAGAGGCTAAGGTGCTGGACTTGGATATGAAATACTCAATTGTAAATCCCTCTTCAGTTTGATTTTGTTCAACTCAGCATCTGTCAACTATCAACAGTTACCAATTGTGGTGCAATGGTTTTAACCAATTCAAGTCACAACTGTTCCATGAATTCATTGGCAAAGCAATTCTAAGCAGAGTTATGTCCTTCATAGCCCATTGAGTTCAATGGACTCAGAAGAGTGATAGTGGGCCAGTCATCACCTCTTAGCCTAACCCATTTCACAAGTTCTCTGTGAAGATAAAAATGAGGAGGATGGAAAAACTATGCATACTGCCTTGAGTTACTGGGAGAGGGGATGGCAGAATAAAAATGAATAACATGCTTTACAATTTGTTATCAGCTTCCTGCAGAAACACAATATACCACAAACAATTGTCAGCTTACTTTCCTGGTATCACTCAGCCTCATCAACACTTTGACCAAAGACTTAATATAGGGAAAATACGCTCAATTTGATCTTCGTGGCTGGGATTACAGTGGACCAGATTACTGCTACGGCAGTTCCATGGTCAGACCACTATGTCCTGAGGGCCTGAGTGAGCGTGTCATCCCAACCCTGTTTGGGCGGTGAGCCAATTTTAGCTCGCCCGCAGAGCCAGATGGACCCAGAGCGGCTTCAGATGGCTCTCCGGGATTCATTGCCCTCTGGTGACTTGTTAGATGAGCTGGTGGAGGACTGGAACAACCAACTCTTGACAGCCATCGACGAGATCGCTCCAGATGCCCTCTGCGCCCTCAATCTAGGCTGGCACCTTGGTATACCCAGGGGTTGAGGCTGATGAAGCGAGGGCTCAGACAACTGGAGAGACAGTAGCGGGGGGGTTGTGACAAAGCGACAAGAGCATCCTATTGAACGTTTATGAAGTCTTATGAGATGGCAGTCAAGGCCGTGAAGAAGGAGTTCTATGCGGCCGAGATTGCATCTGCAAACTCGCTCAGCACAATTGTATGGAATGAATCAGTCGTTACCACCCTGCCACAGAGAAGACAAAATGTTAAGGAATTGAATATAGGCTGTGTGGCTTTTGCGAGTTATTTTGCAGATAAAGTCTTGACGCTCCGCCACGACCTCCCAGCCACATTTGAGACAGTATGTGAACTCGAGGCTCCAAGCACATCTTCTGGTTCTATTCTGGATTGTTTCGGCCCTCTCAGCCTAGAGGAAGTCGACAGATTTGTCTCAGCTGTGTGCCCAACCACTTTCAGCCTTGATCCGTGCCCCTCTTGGCTAATTAAAGCTGGCCAAGAGGGGTTTCGAGATTCCCTTCAGGATATTGTTAACAGGTCCCTCTCTGAGGGCCTATTCCCAGGGGCTCTCAAGGAAGTGACGGTCCGCCCCCTCTTTAAAAAACCATCCTTGGATCCAGCTGAATTGGCCAACTATCGGCCGGTTTCCAATTTGCCTTATTTGGGCAAATTAATAGAGAGGGCGGTGGCGATGCAGACCTTCCTGGATGACACTTCCACACTAGATTCGTTCCAGTCCAGCTTCTGCCCGGGCCACGGGACTGAGACAGCACTGGTCGCCCTCATGGATAATCTCCGAAGGCACCTGGATCGGGGCAGGACAGCGGTGCTTCTGTTGTTGGACCTGTTGGTGGCGTTCAATATGGTCGATCACCAGTTGCTTGCCCACCGCCTCACCGACATGGGGATTCGGGGGCTCACCTTGCAATGGCTTGTCTCCTTTCTCCAAGGCCGGGGACAAAGGGTGGCGCTCGGGGAGGAGCTGTCCCGAAGACACCCACTAGTCTGTGGGGTGCCTCAAGGGGCAGTTCTCTCCCCGATGTTATTTAAGATCTATACGCGCCCCCTTGCCCAGATTGCCCGGAGACATGGGCTAGGGTGCCATCAATATGCGGATGATACCCAGCTCTATCTGCTGTTGGGCGGTCAGTCTGGCTCTACCCCGGAAGATATGGACCAAGCTTTGCGGGACGTAGTGGGCTGGCTTAGGCTGAGTCAACTGAAACTGAATCCAACAAAGACGGAGGTCCTATGCCTGAATCAGAGTGGTACGGGGGTAGGGGTCCCTCTTCTGGCCTTCGGCAGGGTGCCATTGGTGCCAGATCTGAGGGTCAGGAGTTTGGGAGTGCTCCTGGATGCTTCCTTGACAATGGAGGCCCAGGTAGCATCCACTGCCAAGGCAGCCTTTTACCACCTGCGGCTGATTAGGCAGTTGGTCCCCTTCCTCGTACGCAACAATCTGACATCAGTGATCCATGCTATGGTCACCTTGAGGCTGGATTACTGCAATGCTCTCTACATGGGGCTGCCCTTGGGGCAACTCCGGAAGCTGCAGCTGGTGCAGAATGCCGTGGCCAGGTTGTTGATGGGTCTTCCCATGAGGGAACACATCCAACCTGTGCTGAGGTCACTGCACTGGCTGCCAATAGCATTCCAGATACGCTTCAAGGTGCTGGTTTTGACCTTTAAAGCCCTTAATGGTCTGGAGCCTGTCTACCTGAGGGACCACCTTTCCCTGTTTGTTCCCTCAAGAGCACTGAGATCCGAGACACAAAATCGCCTGCCTCCCAGTGCCTTTCCATGGCCTGTCCAAGGGCCGGCTTGCCCGGGCTCCTCGCAGCCGTGGGATGCCCAGGCAAGCCAAGGGAAGGCATTTTAAACTGCCTTCCCTTCCCTTCAAGGGAGGGCTTGCCTGGGCTCCCCACAGCCACGGGGCACCCAGGCAAGCCAAGGGAAGGCATGGGGTTTGGCCTAATATGCTAATAAACTGCACTGTCAGGGTGTGGCCCAATATGCTAATGAGTTTCTGCTGTTGGGTGTGGCCGGTTATGCTAATAAGTTCCTGCTGGGCTTTTTCTTCAAAAAAGCCCTGATTATGCATAACTTCACTTCCTGACATCTTGTGGTTTGTCCACCTCCTTCACCCATCATTTTATGGTTGCACCTGCTGCCCTGTATCAGAATTCCAAAGGTACTTACAGGCTCAAAAGGGCTGGAGATGCCTGCCTCTAAATGATGGGTTAATCCAAAATTCACCCCACCCACTTTCACTGCCCTGAACACACCTAACACTCCACTACAAAAGGATTCCATTTCTTCCCCCATTTTTAATGAGAAGATGCCAAAGTGAGGATGGGAAGCATTGGCTGTTTTGGCTTTACCCTGCTTTTGCTTCCTTTGACGACTTTTTGCTGTATGATGATGTCTAAAGCCAATGCTTCCTGCCTTCACTCTGGTTTCTTAAGGTAAAAAGGCACCAGAAAGTGCAGTAATTGCCATCAAAAGCCTCAAAAGGGTGGTTAAAAGAATAAAAGATAAAGAAGAGTAGTGGTTAGGTAAGAACTTTCATTCCCCCTTTCCAAAAAACTCTTACCTGAACAAAAAAAAATTCCTCCTAAGTTTTTGCTCAACCCTATTAAAAAGTGAAGAGTAATTGTTCAACAATATTCTAAGTCAATTGGAAGCTTACTTAGGTGACAATCCTAAGCAGGTCTACTCAGAATTCTGTTCAGGTCTATTCAATGAGGCCTGCTTCCAGGAAAGTGTTTGTGGGACTGCACTTCTACACTTAAAGTGTAGTCAGCTGATCAGAAGAATGGTTAAAAAAAATAGAACCACACTTCTGCATCCCCATCCCAGTCTGTACTATAGAACAGAATTCAAGCCAAGAATTTCCCTTTTATCCCTCCTGCCTATGGTAAATTGAATTTTACTTAGTTTGAGATGTGTACTATTTCCTACTATAGATGTAAAGGAACAGTAACATCTTCACACTGAGTAAAAATCAATTTACTCCATGCGGTGAATGAAAATGTATCTTGTGCCTGCTGTGCAGTAAGATGTCTGAAGCCATATCCAAGTGCATTGCTTTGAGATGAAGGATAGAGCAAGAGGGCAAATCTAGATGAAATGCCTAATTTAACATTTTAAAGCATGCACTGGCGAGAGGCCTCTTTAAAAGTTTCAGGATATTTTACATTGTGGAGATTATAGTTTGCTCCTTTTTCTTCACACTTATTTGATCAACTCAACGGTATGTTTCCACTCTGTGAAACATCTGATACATGCGAAACAACCATCCTCCCCTGCTAGTGCTGAAAACACGTTTGAAAAAGGGTTGGGTTAAACATTCAGATCTGTATTTGCAGAACAATCTGGAGAGCATCTGTTAATAGCTGGTTGCAGACTGCAGCAAAATTATCTTCTCCAGAAAGGCTGGTATGCGGTTAATACAGATAAAACGGTAATACCATGAAGCAGCACAATTAGGAAGCTGCATTGTACAGAGTTCTGAGTCTGCTGCATGCTAACATACTATCCAAAGCATTCACACAAGAGGCATTTTAACTGAGTAAATTCTGTGTTAAGCAAGTTCCACATATAACTGTAGAAACAATTCATTTAATATCTCAATGGAACAAAATTTTAAAAAGATTTGCACCAGTCTTGATGTATTCCTCTGTCCTTCAAGCAACACATTGTGTATAAATAAAAATTAGCAAGCAGAGATACTGTTACTTTAGAAATTAAGAGGCCAGCGGTAGAAAGACAAAATCACATTAGGTTTCATTGGAAAGCAGGAAGCAAAGTTTAGTTGCATTTCTGCAAGCTGAAACTATACGCAGGATAAAACCTTGGATTCAAGAGCAACTGTGGACTGTGCCTCAGGCCCTCACTGAAAAGCAGAACACACTACATGTATGCAATGCTCAGAAATACAGACACTGAAGTCTCCACACATTATACATTCAGGCCATCGATGATAGACATCAGTACACAAAATAGCACAAACTGGAATCCAAAGCAAAGTCATTACAATATGGGAACAGATTGGCTTCTGATAAGAGCTCAGCGTACTCATTTCATTCTCATTCATGCCATGCCCTGAAGTCTGACAAATTCACCACACACCCATAGATAAAACATTGTTGTTCCCGAGGGGCTTCCATTGCTAGTTCCATGGTCAGCTATGGCGGTCTAGCAGCTTCCTGGAATAGATGTCTGTATGATGGGATACTATAATCCTGAACAAAATAGCTACACAAAATGAGGTGTAGCTCATTTGATGGCAAATGGGGTTCAATGTGGCCAAGTGCAAGGTGATGCACATTGGAGCCAAAAATCCTAAATATAAATACACATTGATGGGGTCTGAACTGGCAGAGACTGATCAAGAGAGAGATCTTGGAGTTGTAGTAGATAACTCACTGAAAATGTCGAGACAGTGTGTGACTGCAATAAAGAAGGCCAATGCTATGCTGGGGATTATTAGGAAGGGTATTGTAAACAGATCACCCAATATCATAATGCCCCTATATAAATCAATGGTGCGACCTCATCTGGAATACTGTGAGCAATTCTGGTCACCACACCTTAAAAAGGATATTATAGCTTTGGAAAAAGTGCAGAAAAGGGCAACTCGAATGATAAAAGGGTTGGAACACTTTCCCTATGAGGAAAGGTTAAGGCGCTTAGGGCTCTTTAGCTTGGAGAAACGACGACTGAGGGGTGACATGATTGAGGTTTATAAGATTATGCATGGGAAAGAGCAGGTAGAGAAAGAGGTACTTTTCTCCCTTTCTCGCAATACAAGAACTGGTGGGCACTCCATGAAATTGCTGAGCGATTCGGTTAGAACGGATAAAAGGAAGTACTTCTTCACCCAAAGAGTGATTAACACTTGGAATTCACTGCCACAGGAAGTGGTGGCAGCTACAAGCATGGACGGCTTCAAAAGGGAATTAGATAAGCATATGGAGCAGAGGTCCATCAGTGGCTATTAGCCACAAGGTATAGATAGGGACTCTGGGGCAAGTGATGCTTTGTCATCTTGGTGCTTGGGGGGGTCAACAGTGGGATGGCTTCTAATGTCCTGGCCCCACTGGTGGACCTCCTGATGGCACTGGTATTTCTGGCCACTGTGTGATACAGAGTGTTGGACTGGATGGGCCTTTGGCCTGATCCAACATTGGCATCTCTTATGTTCTTATGTTCTTATGTTCTTATTATTCTCATTTCCCCCTCTGTTTCTTGCCCCAAAAGAACTTTTGCAAAAGAGATGGATGCTTCAGAAATTCTTCCTCTGTTTGCACACTAGGCACCATTTAGTTATATATCAAACTGTCTGCTTTAGACCTCACAAGAACATACCTTTCCTCTGTTTTTACTTAGAGCAGACCAATTTCACAATCTGAAAGTAGCACACAGATCAGAGACTACCTCCTAACAGTAGTCTTTCAAGCCACAGATCTGCTGCTTGCAGGCCCAGCATCCATGGCAGGGGGAGGCAAAGGAAGGCAAAGATCATTCACGTTGTTAATAACCAACCTTACAATCACCTTTGGATTAAAATTGGTGACAACTTTATTGGTAACAGCTGTAAGAAGCCTTGGCACAGTATGGAGAAAATTGATCCCATTTCCTCCTCCCCCCCCCCCGGCAGGCCCGCAAACAGGACCCCTGGTAAGTCAGGGGTACCGGCTTATGACAGTTATATGTCATATATAATTTCAAAATAACTGCTACATGAGCCTTTGAGGATGCAAATCACTAACTTTACTCTTGTGGTCATATAGGAGGCCCATAGCCTTGAGGGGGTCTTTGGGGGGGGGGTGATGCCCCCACAGATGAAGCCCAGCCTCACCCCAAGAGGCTGCCAGACCCTACCCCTGGTACACCGTGTTCCAACCCCATGCCCAGTGCAGCTATTTTGGTGGTGGAAGTTACTGCTACTGCTTCACTTGCCCGGTCCTGTGCCTCTCCAGCCAGCAGTTTGGTGTGCAAGCAAGAACAGCCACTGGCCAAAGCATCTCCAATGCCGCCTCCTGCTCCTCTGACCACAGGTAAGCACAGCCAGATGCCAGACTAGGGCTGCGAAGTCCCCCCGGGGGACAGGGAAACCCCCGCCCCAGAGGCCCATTCCCCGCCGCCAGCGGATCGGGGCCCGGGGAACCCCACCCCAACGTGCGTGACACCAGGGAGTGACGTCAGGATGCTGAACATGCTGGGGGTGGGGCCATGACCATCGGAGGGAAAACTCTATGGTTTTCCCTTTGAGGGTCATGGCCCCGCCCCCAGCGTGCCCGGCGTCTTAACGTCACTTCTGGGTGACATCCATGCGGCATGCGTGCGCTTTGCACGTGCGCGCTCCAGTCGCTGCCTGGGAGTCCCCCGCTGCGGCGACTGCAACAACTTGGCAACCCTATGCCAGACACCCCCACCTGGCTGTACTTACCTGCTCACTCCCCGGCGGGCAGTCACCATGGCCTCCTGTCTCTTCCTGCTGCTTCCTGCCTTGCCAGGGAACAGGAAGCAGCAGGAAGAGCCAGTGAGGCTCCCCCGGGGAGTAAGCAGGTTAACATAGTTTGGGAGGGAGAAGGCCAGAGGGAGGGGAGCCCGAGAGGGAGGCCGGCTGGAGTCATGTGACACCAGTGTCATGTGACATGGCACCATGTGATATAACCATGTCCAGGGCACCTGCCCCCCCCCCCAACCAAGATTTTCTGGCTTCAGGGCTGTAATGAAGGTCCAACTTCAAAATTAATATAAGATAGTAGTTAGTGAATGTTACTAGAGAAACTACATTCCAATGACCTAACATGCCATGGCCAGTCAAAATATATCATAATAATGGCACAGAAGAACTACAGTGGTGCACCAAAGAAATGTTTCCCTCATGTGCAATGCATATTAGATGCTAGATGCTAGATGCTAAATACAGTCACATTACATGACTAAATACAGGGCTCCAGTCGGGGGGGAGCTCTCAGGTACGGAGCTCCGGAAGAGAACCTCTAGGGGGCGGGGCGGTCATGTGGTGAAGCCCCGCCCCCTTCTTTACCCCGCCCTCTGCTTCGATCCTCATTCCGTTTGGGAATGAGGATGAAGCAGGAGGGTAAGTAGCCGGGCCTTCTGACACACTTCCGGTGATGTCAGGGGGTGTGGCCTTCTGTCACTTCCGGTGATGTCAGGGGGCGTGGCATATGCAAATAAGTTATGCTAATGAGTTATGCTAATGAGCTCCAGCAGCTCTTTTTCTACAACAAGACCCCTGACTAAATACATGTCATATTAGATGCTAACTATAGTCAATACTTTGTTATCTGGCATTAATGGAGAATAAGAGTTGATGGTTAATGGAATATGCCAGATACTGAACCTTATTGCTGTACTGTGCCCCCTACAAAGTGTCAGATAACAAAACTTTCATTGTATGTTGATTTTGAAGTATGTATTCCTGATGTCTGCCAAAGGGAGCTTGGACACCAAACGTTTAGACTCTGAAAGTCTTGTTGGTCTCTAAGGCAATATTGGACTCAAATCCAGCATATTTAAGAAACATTCCATCATCTGTTTTCCATCATCTGTTTATGTGTCATTTTATCCATCAACATATAATGCTAGTGTTTCCTCAGCCAACATTCACTTTGCACAACCAGAATTTAGCTACAAGTAGTCTGGCTCAGCTATGAGGTTCCTTAACAAGGCTCCATTCTTACTTTCCAGCTTTTTTCCCAGCTGACCCAGGAGAAATAAAGCTGACAGTAATGGGATGCAACAGTCCAGAATCTTACTTATACTTTTTCCTGCTTCTACAGTCTCCACAGTCGCAATTTCAGAAGATCTCCATGCCCCACCTGGAGGTTGGCAAGCCTAGAACTGATTTTCTGTACCTTTAAGAAAATAAGCTGCTTCTACATTGAAAAAAATCTTGGCTTATGTATTCATTGAGTTAAAATATCTCCTCATTGCTTAAATTTTTAAAAATTCTACTTGCAAGAAAGCTAAACAGCACAACGAAGCTATTGTAAATGGTGGCATGAACCCTGGAAGAAAGCATGCCTTTTAAATTAATGCAAAAACTGTGCAGTCAAGCATATTTGTTTTATGAAAAAGGAAGTAAAATAATAACTACCTGAAGGCATGTCAGTAATAACTATTGCTTCCTCGCCTTTCTTACAAGAGCAGAGATTGGCAAGTCAATCAAAAAATTAAAGATGACATTTTACAAACTTACAGCCATGTTACTCTGTTTATTTTGTTGCTGTTGTTTTTCTGCTTACAGTGTATTGAGAGCTATCAGACACATACACCAAGGATTTAACATAGCCCTCAGCGGTCTCTGAAGAAATCCTTACGAAAATTAATACCCACAACCTCCACTGCTCAAATAAGTTACCGGCAGCTCTCACATATTTTTAGTCTAAAGCAGTGGAGATCCATTTTCCTGCATTGACTTCCCTCCTGAGAAGCTGTTGAGCATCTTCCGATGGAATAGATGTAATTGTGAAGGATTGGGGACCATGTTTTAGGGTGCATGCTCAGTTCACACACAGGTCAGGCCTATTGGGCCTTGCCATCATCCCATACCAGCAAAGACCTCAATCCAACTAAAGTTAGTTGTAAATAAACACCACTGAAATCAATTAAATAAGTGCAATGTAACTGTAGTCCCATTGCTGTCAAATTTCTTTAAAAGTAAAAAAGTTCACATGGCTGTCCATTGGAGTTATAGCGGGTGAGACACAGTTCTGTAGAAGAATAAGCAGGTAACTATAACACAGAGTGCTCAAAAAGCAACCACATGAGAAGACTATCTCTGAACTGGAGCAGCTGTCAGGATGGGGAATGTCTTTTTACACTCACTAGAAACAATGGGTTGGATTCAGATAATCGTTTCCACTCACGCAAGGGCTGGATGAATTGTTGCTGATTTCTGCCTCCCACGGTAAACCTCCAACTCCTCCTCCTGCTTTTCCTGAGCATCTCCTACAGAAGAAGCATTTCAGGAGCCATTTGGGGCTGCAGGAGGAAGGGGAAGATGGAGATCACACTCTGCTGACAGAAATCCTTCTGTTGGAAGACATTTTAGGCAGGATCCAAGCCAATGTAAGAACACAGGTAATGAACACAATCCAGTCTGAATCTTTAGCTGTGTAATCTCCCCTTCAAATCACTGATACAGCAACTATTTACAGCTTGGGGATACAGTCCTAAATTTACATGCCCAAAAGTAAATTCCACCAAAAGTAATACTGCTTTAATTTAAAGGACCTATGGCAGATACAATCAGAACAATTATATAAAACATAGGACCCATCTTTGCATACTGCACACATCATCAAAAGTAATTTTACCCACAAACTGATATAACAGATGAAGAATGCTTGCTGCATTACACTAATAGCTTTGGTTTGGCCACCTGTGTAAAATACCAGCACAATATATCATGAAATGAAATGTTATTACTGGTACGTTTTAGATGTTCTGACCTTATTAGTTGTAATTGGCTTTCCTGTATACTCTTCATAATAAAGGAGTTCACAGTGGCCAGAATCAATCTTTTTAAGGAACTTGGTGCACTGAATTAGATGATTGTTTTATTGATCATTCATTATATTTACCATGTTCTTTCTTTTGATTGTTGGAGGTAGCCATTTTTATCCTTACAATATTTTCAGTATTTTGTAGTTCTGGAAAAAAATTTCAGCAACTAATATTTCCCTTAAAATCCTATTCCATCTGAACTTTAGCCAAGACTCAAAGAACCAAATATAGTGTATTGCCACATGTAGCAGGAGAGGTATTTCTTAGTATTGTCTTCCTGAGATCAGCCACCCTTCCCTTATAGATGGGAGATGTCTGAAGCAGTACCCCATGATGAGTGAAGGAATGCTGCCAGAAATAAACACTGGCCACACACACTTGACCATCTGTGATCAACTACTTGGCATAGAAGATAAAATGGGCCATTAGCTGGTGGCATTATGTATAAGAAGAATAACATTTCTTAGTGGTTGTTGAGAAAGACCTGAATAAAATGGTGTTTCTTGAAAAATTGTACAGTTATGCTAAAATCCATTTTAGGCCAATGTGACTTGCTGATGCCACCTTTTCCCAATATGCAATCAAAATTCACTAAAAAAATTTAGGTAGTTAGTATTTTTAGGTCCATTAAATATGCTTTAAAATAAAAGTGTTTTCAAAAGTAAGCTAAATTATTTAAGAAACTACAAGGTGTGTATGTGAACCATGAAAATTTCTTTGTTGCATTATTTAGTACAGTTATAAATGTCAGGTTACTGCTCACAGAGTTATGACTGCTATGAATGGCATTTGCAGAATAATATTTGCCAGAGTTCATGTCAGTATTGCTGTCAGCGCTTTGGGCAAAGACTTATTTTGTGACAAGTCTTTGTAATAGAGAATGCTGTGCTTTTGCCCGGTTCCTAAAGGTGACTGGGGTGAGGGGCAGTAACATTTTCTTTTCCATGAAAAGCATGACTGAAGAGAGCTGTTTGCAAATATTGGGTCTACAATCACTGTCTCGTTAAAGCTGAAAAAGGGTATTTATTTGAAAAAAATCTTTTGTTCTGTTCTCCAAGTCACAGTTCAACAAAGAGTTAAGTATGCTTAAGCCCCTAGAAACAATGGGTTTAAGAGAACTTATATCTGTTATGTATTGTGCCTCCTGAGCACATGATTAATGTCACTGCAACATCCACATTCAGAGGCAGGATATCAGACGCTGGGGAGAAAACAAAAGGAGAGGATGTTGTCTTCACATCATATCTTGCTTGTGAACTTCCCAGAAGTGTCAGTGGACATGACTGTAAAAACATATTGCTAAACTAGGCTAGTAGGCCTGTTTTTTATGTACCTATGAATATACCTGAGATAAAAGGAAGACTTTGAAAAGGAAATCTGGGGTCAGAAATGACATGTGACGACATGGTAATGTAGCTTTGAGACCAACTCCACCAGCCTGGCAGATTATTTCTCAGAGAGTCATCCGATCTGTGAGAATAACAGTTCTCTTAATCAAGGAGACAAAACAAAGCATGAGGCCATTCTCCCAGTAATGGTTGCCACAGTATCTCAAAATAACTCCTAACCTCCCTACCCATACCCACAAGGCCTTCAAGTTTTTAGAAGCTTCCATCCCTCATCCTATTGGTGCCTCTGCAAAGGTACAAGGCATACATCAAACTTGCTTTCACGATATGATCAAAACTGGATCTGAAGCTGATGCTTAAGGCTCAAGGGAAACAGGAGTATAAGTGATTTATACTTTTTTGTCAACTTTCCAGAAATCATGATCAAAGCAAGACAGAATTGTTGCCTCCAACACTGAAGTGGGTGGCCCATACCAATAATGACCACAGCACATAGGAACACCAACAACAGGCTTCTGCATATCCAGAGGAGCTTCCAGGAATACAGAAAATACCATTACTTCATCCCCACCAAAGTGAGGGGGAAATCAAAATCAAAAACCAGGAGACATCTGTTTAAATATTTACTTATTTTATTTATTTCTTAAATTTCTACCCCGCCCTCCCAGCCAAAGCCGGCTCAAATCCAAAGTGCTCTCTAAATGGAGCTATGGACTGTTCTGTAGGACTGACAACATGGGGAAATAATTGTCTAGAACCTGCATATTTTCCAAAAACAGAAAAACCTGAGTCTTAAACACAAATATCCATTATGTTTAAAGATTTTCATATTTAAAATCAATCTGAAATGCTTATGAGATGTAGTCTTGTTCAAGGGCAACTGTATAATATTTAACTAAGATCTGAGAAAACAACAGATCAAATCAAATTAGGTGAAAAAATTGGCTCCTAGGCTGATTCTACACTAAGCTAGTTCATGCCCAGAAGAAATGTATTAAGAAGCTAAATGATGCTGAAAATAAATCAGCTATTGCTTTGCAGTTCTTTCCTGTCTGACTGACCTTGGTGAGATGTAGACTTCCACATCCTTGTCTTGATCAAGCTCAAGCTGCGCTATTAAAAAAAAGTATTTCTATAAAACCAGTGCTAGAATGTAGACAAAAAGGTGCATCAAATGTGCATCCCATTGAAAGCAGTGTGATGCATATAGACTGGATCCATACTCACAAGCGAACTTACCCTCCACCCAGCGAAATGCAAGGTTGACGGGAAATATGATTGCTCTCTAGGTATTTGAAGGGCTGTCATTTAGAGAAGGGCAGGGAGCTGTTCTTGTAGGCAGCAGAGAACAGGACATGCAATAATGGGTTTAAATTAAGGGTGGAAAGGTGCCAGCTGGATATTGGGGAAAACATTTTTTACAGTAAGAGTTGTTCAACAGTGGAATCAGCTGTCGAGGGAGCTGGTGAGCTCCCCCTCACTGGTAGTCTTTAAGTAGTGGCTGCAGAAACACTTGTCAGGGATGCTCTAGGCTGATCCTGCATTGAGCAGGGAGTTGATGGCTTGTATGGCCGTTTCCAGCTCTGTGATTCTATGATCTACCACAACAGGAAATTGCTGTTTGCCCTCCTCACTCCCATTCTCCCCAGAGCAAGTAGCTGAAGCAGGGAGGTTGCAAGCGGAGGCAGTGTGGTACCACTTCCTTCCTTGCCCCTGCATTTCCTGGAAGTACAGTGTAATACTGCCACCCTCCTCTCCTCCTTCCAGTTCCCAGAGGTGCAGTGCAGCAGCACTGACTATCCTTGCCTGGTATACAATTACTAGACATGCAGTGAAGCAGCATTTCCCCTCCTCACCCTCACCCACGCTTCCCAGAGGCACAATGTGATGACACTCGTCGTCCTTGGCCCCACCACCACTAGGGCAGAACAGGGCAGAAATACAGTGCACCGCTCTGAGGGAAGGAGGAAGAGAGTTAGCTGGGCTGATTCTACTTCTTGAGTGGAGGGAGGGAAACAGCAGCCTCCTTGCAGCAGTTCACTGGGGACTGGGGGTGCCTCCCAGGCAGCCACTTTCTGTGGCATATCCAGACAGACAGGCTGGGGGCTGGGGGGCACCTCCCCACACCTTTGGTGCCTGTAGTGATTACCTAGAGCTGCCTAATGGATGGGCTGCCCCTTCACACTCAGCTGCATATTTATGTTCACAGTTCCTGATTCAAAAATGGATGGATAGCTGCTTCTGCAAGTAAGTTCCTTATCTGGACCAATGCACCTGTGTGGTGCTATGAGTTAAAATTCCATCCACTGTTTATCAAAGATGGTAGAAAACATGTTAGGAGAGTTGGGGGAATAATCCAAACCCGCACATGCAGACTTGCTTTACCGCAACAGGTTTTGCAAAAATAAAACAAAATAACTAACTGTAGATCTTCCAACAGCAGAGACACCTTCAGGATACAAGAACTTTCTTACAGGCAGAGAGATAGCCATGACCAGGAAACACAGTATACCCAGCTTTCCTTGAAGTTCAGATAGACTAAACATGACCTGTATTTGTATTAATATTAATGAAAGTGCTCACATCCTGTCACCTCACCAGCAAAAGTAACCATTAAGTTTTTATATATGTAGTATAATTGAAATAAATCTACTCCTTGGAAGTAAGATCTTGAGCCTGTAAAATATGCTTTTAAGACAAGCAACAGTGAAATCGCCTTATCGCTTCAGGTGGTAAGGTGCAGTACCACTGCCATAAGGAGAGATAACAGCACTTATATTTACAGGAGGGAGCACCATTTTTGCCAGTTCTTCCCCTCTCTGCAATCTTTCACTTTGTGCCCAGGCTCTTCCTGAAGATTCCCTGGCCCCAAGATGCAGAATTTGTGAGAGCTCAGTTACAGTTTCTGGACAAGTCCTGCTCTGAAAATTTAACTTTAGATCCAGTTTTTCACTTTCTAAAACTGACATGGAATATACTTTCTACTCTTGAACTAAAAATTAAATTATGGGATTTTTCATACCATTTGCTCACATTTGTATAAGTCGTATCTCTGAAGTTGGCTCAATTTCATGTTCATTGCATCTATGACACTGTCTAACCATCTCATCCTTTGCTGTCCCCTTCTTCTTTGACCTTCAATCTTTCCCAGCATCAGGTCATCTCCAATGAGGGCTCCCTTCTCATGTGGTGGCCAAAGTATTTGAGCTTCAGTTTCAGTATCTGGTCTTCCAGGGAACATTCAGGGTTGATTTATTTTAGGATTGACTGATTTGATCTTCTTGCAGTCCAGGGGACTCTCAAGAGTCTTCTCCAGCACCATAATTCAAAAGAATGTATTCTTCGGCGCTCGGCCTTCCTTATAGTCCAACTCTCGCAGCCATTCATGACTACTGGGAATACCATTGCTTTGACCATGCGGACTTTTGTTGGCAGGGTGATGTCTCTCCTTTTTATCATGCTGTTTAGGTTCGCCATCGCTTTCCTCCCAAGGAGCAGGCATCTTTTAATTTCATGGCTGCTGTCACAGTCTGCGGTGATCTGGGATCCCAGGAACGTGAAGTCTGTCACTACTTCCACGACTTCCCCTTCTATTTGCCAAGGAGTGATGGGGCCGGATGCCATGATCTTAGTTTTTTTGATGTTGAGCTTCAAGCCTACTTTTGCGCTCTCTTACATGCCCCTTTCTACATGCACCCATGAGGGAAGTCATGGGATGGACTTGTAAGTGTGAGTACAGTTTGGCAAGGTGCCACCCACCTGGAGATTCAACTATAAAAGTAAAGACCCAAATGTTAGGCCTTTGCTAGCCACCTCTCCTCTCATCGACTCCTTTATACTTTGAATTCCTTTCTTGCTATTCAACAATCCTTTCTGTCTATTATGGATCTCTTTGGACTGCAGCCAAAGAGATACACACACACACTTGACCGGCTGGTTCTGGAACAGTGTGATTTAGGTAAATTTCTAGACACTATTCTCTATCCCTTTATTTTTCATTGCAACAGACAAGACTTCTAGAAACTATAAAAGTAAAGGCCAAACCCTAGGTCTTTGCTAGCCACCTCCCTTGTCCACGACCTCTATCTTCTTTACTACCCCTAAGGTCCAGCTTTCTATCCAACAATCCCTTTGTCTACTTTAAGATCTCTTGGACTGCAGCCAAAGAGGTCCATACTTTGCTGGCTGGTTCTAGCAAGTGTGATTTAGTTAAAATCCCTAGGTATTACTTTCTCCCCTATTCTTACATTGCAACAGACAAGACTTCTGGAACAGGCGAGTATAAACCAATTGTCCTACCTACCTCCAAGTAAATAAGAAACAATTTTTGATATCTTTCTGTAATTCTAAAGGAATCTTGAGTGTATGCTGATGTGAGACTGATTATTTTGTGTGTGTATGTGACTTTGATACTGCTCAGTAAAAGACAATTTGTTTTGGAAAAACACCCGTCTCATCTCCATCACTGGAACTCTGTGTTCAGACGCGACCTCCGTAAACGTTGGCCAGAGCTCACGTTAAACTTAGTTAGCCATCTGCTGTAAATAAAGCAGTTGGCGTAACACTGTCCAACAGTGAAGTCAGGTGGCAGTTCATCAGGAGCTCCACCAGGCTCCTTCCTGTTGTTGTGTGCGGTGTGATATGCTGATACAGCAACAGGGATGCTAACTTTTGGTACCAGTCCCAAGCAGGCATCCGGCAGAGTGCCTCTTTTGTTGTGTGCACCATTCTTTTGGCCTGGCCATTTGTGGCCGGATGGAATAGTGCTGCTGTAATATGCTTAATTAAGTTCGTCTGCAGAAAGGTCTGGAACTCCACTGAGGTGAACTGAGTCCCGTTGTCACTTACGATGGTGTGAGGGAGTCCGTGGGTGGGGAAAAGACGGCAGAGCACTCTAATCACGGCCGTTGATGTCATGGCCGTCCAGGCACACTATGCCTGGATGACCCACATGCAGGGCCTCTAGTACTTGTTTACGCAGCTTAGGGAAAACCATCACCCTGTTTCCCCACAGTAGACACCCCTTGTGTGCAGATAGTTCATGCTGCCTGGAGTTGTAGGGTAAAAATTCTGCACTGACTCAGCCCATTGGCCATCCCCTCCACACCCAGTAGAGAACTCAGGAGAGGACAGGGTCTTTAGCCGAGTTCAAGGCAATGTCTGAAGCATGTACCGGGGGCTCCGGCAGCATCTCCAGCACCATCACTTCGTAAGCTGGAGCCGGGTCATCGTAGGAGCCTGGGACAGAAAGCCAACTAAGTGCATCAGCGTGCCCAATCGCCTTTCCTGGCCTGTGAGCAAACTCATAATCATAAGCAGCTAAAAAAACAGTCCACCACAACATGCGAGGAGACAGAATGTGGGGGTTTTGACAATCAGGAGCGAACAGTCCAAGGAGTGGCTTGTAGTCAGTAACCATGAGGAACCTGCGGCCATAGAGTAAGTCATGAAACCTTTTGACCCCAGCGACCAAGACCAATGCCTCGTCAATTGAGGCGTAGTTTCACTTGGCCCCCAACAGAGTGTAAGAGTAATACTCCACCAATGCTTCTTTTCCATCTGGCATAATGTGGCTGAGGACTACCCCAATACCATTGGGTGATGTGTCAGCTGCCAAGATGAGCGGCCTGTGCAAATCGTAGTGCACCAGGACTCAACTTGACGTCAGCAACCTTTTTACTGTCTTGAAGGCCCATTTGTGCTGTTCCCGCCACCCCCACTCAGCCTTTTTGTCTAACAGCCGGTGCAATGGCTTAGCAATAAATGTCTTGTGAAGCAGGAA
>NW_015173710.1:276845-300097 GCF_001447785.1 Gekko japonicus | reverse complement strand
CTTTTTTATTAGCCACGGCACCTGCTGGATAATGGCGATCTTGCTGACGGTAGGGTGCACAACATTCGCGTCAATGAGGAATCCCAGGAACTCGACCCTTGGAACCCCGATCTGACATTTCATTGACTTTAAGTCCCGCCTCCTGGAAACGCCCCAGAACCTTCCATTGTCGCTCGGCCAATTCTGTAGCATTTGTGCCAGCAACAAGCACATCGTCAAAATAGGACACAACCTCCGGAATGTTCCGGAGAAACCCCTCCATCAAATCCTGGAATATGCCTGGGGCCACGTTAACCTCAAACTGCAGTCCGTTGACCTTAAATGCACCCCTGTGCGTGAAGATCATCTGTGCCTCCACCGCACTGCTATCCACTGGCAGCTGCTGGAAGGCCTGGGTGAGGTCGAGCTTTGTGAAGATTTGGCCCTCTGCTAGTGACGCCAGGATGTGGCTAATCACCGGTACAGGGTATGCATGCTGCTGCAGGGCTTTATTAATTGTACATTTATAATCTGCACAAAAACAAATGGAACCATCCGGTTTGACAAAAGTCACAATGGGCGTTTCTCACTTGGCATGTGAGACTGGCTCCAGCACGCCCTGAGCAACCAGTTTGTCCAGTTCCTCCTCTATGCGAGGCTTAAGGGAAATAGGAACAGTCCGCGCCTTCAGCTGAATGGGCGCTACTGTGGGGTCCAGATCAAATGTACTTGCCCAGAGACCCGTGTACTTGCCCAGAGACCCATCGAATACCGCTGTAAACTCTTTGCAGCTAGAGTTTAGGTCAGGGTGTGATGACACCTGGTTGACCCCTGTAACCACTATCCCTACGGCATCAAACCAGTCCAGCCCCAGCAAACTTGCCCTCCTCCCTTCTGCTACAAGGAGACCTAATGTTCCCTTGAAGCTTTTAAACTGTACCTCAAACTGCACCGTGCCCGCCACCGGAATCCGTTGACCTTGGAAGTCGGACCCGGCACCCGGCTGGGCTGTAGATGGCTCCGACTCCTCCAGGGAAACAGCTGTTGGAGTGTCTCGGTGGAGATGATGGACAACTCTGACCCGGAGTCAACCTCCATTTTGCATGGCTCACCATCTAGAAGCACGGTGACCTTGATCTTTTTCTTGGTCCTTGATCCAGTGTGCAGGATGGTCGATGGGCAGGAATTGCAAGCTGTCAGATGGCAGTCAGAAGACCTTGCGTTGTCCTCACCTCAAGCCCGGCGCTATGCCTGTGGATTTGGTGGTGGTGATTTCTTTTTGTGTGTGTCATGACACACACTAGCCAAATGGCCCCACTTGTCACAGGCCTGGCATTTGATGTCCCGATCCCAACAACGATCCCAATCGTGGTCGCTGCCACACCCAGCGCAGGATCGCTTCTGTGAAGGCTTGTCAGGCACCTTTTTCCAATTTGCGAACCTGGTCTTGTGGACCTCATTGGCCTCTGCCTCCGTCTCCTCGGCCGTCTCATGATGCACTGACATGTCGTGCTTTTGCGGGGTCGGTCTGCTGGCCTGCTGTACCTCTCGTGTTGACTGTTCTGCAGCTTCTGCAGCATATGTGAGAGCCGGCTTGGTGAACAGCCGCTGCTGTAATCTTTTGTCCCATAGACCGCAGACCAACTGGTCTAGGTCGGGGAAGTTGCATGGCCGGGCAGCCTTCTGTAGTGCTGTGACATAGTCGGCAATCACTTCACCTGTGGCTTGATCGTGCTTGTAAAAAGCATGCCAGCAGGCGATCTGCAAAGGCTGAGGTGAAAAGTAATTCTTCAGCTTAGTTTTGATGCTCTCCAGGGTCACCGTCAGGATGTCATCTGGGGCCACATGGGACCAGGCTACATCAAAGACAGCCCTTCCACAAGAACTGAAGAGTTTTGCCGTTTTCATAGCCTCGTCCTCGATCTTGTTGGCACGCAGATGGAACTCGAACCGAGTGATGTACGAGTCCCAATCCTGCAGCCCAGGTTCGAAGGCATCAAACTTGGGGTTGATGGTCATCACAGGTCTCGGTGCAGCCAGTGGAGTGACTGGTGTGACCGCCGGGTTGTCCGGGTGTTGGTTGTCTTCCCTTGGTCCCTCGAGAAACTCTCGTTTGTCAGCTGTTGTGGTGTTTGTTCAGCGGGGCTGCCTACCTGCTCAAGATCCCACCTTCGTTGCCAGTGAAGTGAATTAGGCTCAGGCAGCTCTTAACCAAGTGATTTCAACTTTATTAACACGGGGCTGTCATTCCACTCTGGGGCCTGTCATTCCAGTTCCAGAACACTCCTGATACCCGCCAGGGGCTGCCATTCCACTCTGGGGCCTGTCATTCCAGTTCCAGAATACTCCTGCTACCCCCTGGGGCTGTCATTCCATTCTGTGGTCTCTCATTCCAGTCCCTGAACACTCCTGCTACCCCCAGGGGCTGTCATTTCACTCCGTGGTGTCTTATTCCAGTTCCAGAACACTCCTGCTACCCCCCAGGGGCTGTCATTCCACTCCGGAGCCTGTCATTTCATTCCCAGAACACTTCTGTTACTCCTAGGGTCTGTCATTCTTACCCCTGTGAACTTAAAAATGAGAAACGCCATGACTACAAGGCAAGAATTGCAACTTTTTGAGCCAAATGCAAGTTCTTACTCGAAAAAACTGCTGACTGTGCATTGCCCAGTCATAGTCAATGATTATAAATTTAATAAACAGATAAATTTCAAATAATTTTTTTTGAGGACTGCTACATAGCGATGAGTAAAAGCAGCCATGCAGGAATCAAACCAACAATACCCTGGTTTACAGGGCAGGATTTACCCACTGAAATAAACACGAGGTCTTGCGGTTTAGAACTGTCAACAGGTTGACAGCGCAATGAAATCAGAAAGGAGGGGTTAGAGCAGCAAAGAACAGCATTCATTTAAACCAGTGCGGAGCGGCTATGACAATGGAGTCACTACCAGAGGGTGGGAAACATATGCAGACACTGATTTTTATACTGGCGCACTGCCAGCATGAAACCAGATGCAAATGTAGACAGTTTGTCAGGAAACCGGCAAAAAACACATATATGGATTCGACCGTTGTCGCCTATAAAGTGTATTAGGTGTGCTGCAGCCATGCCACAGGTATGTACTGTGGTAAAGGTAAAGGTAAAGGTTCCCTTGTTCGAAAGCCAGTCGAATACGACTCTAGGGTTGCGGTGCTCATCTCCGTTTCAAAGCCGAAGAGCCAGCGCTGTCCAAAGACGTTTCCATGGTCATGTGGCTGGCATGACTAAACACCAAGGCACACGGAACACTGTTACCTTCCCACTGAAGTGGTACCTATTTATCTACTTGCAATTTCTTTCTTTAGAACTGCTAGGTTGGCAGGAGCTGGAACTAGAGACGGTAGCTCACTCCGTCATGCGGCACACTCGGGTCTCGAACTGCTGAACTACCGACCTTCCACAACCTGCAGTTCAGCATCTTAACCACTTGAGCCACCGCAGCTCCACATGTACCATAAAGGTAACACCAGAAAGGCATTGACCCTCTGTTGTGTCCCTCAGGTGAGGATTAAAGTGTGGAGTGGCCAAGAAATTTTGTCAGGATCAGGGGCATAGCCAGAGTATGGGGAAATCCAGGGGATGCCCCGGCCATAACTTCTGCTGCTCTTGCAGCAGCAGAAGCAACAGCTCTGGCTCCTCTGTGACCCGTAGTCCTCCTCTAGTCCTTTCGATTGGAGAGACTTGATTCCAGGCTGGGGGGTGGGATCTGGCTCTCTCTTTTTTGCATTTTGCAATTTTATTTTATTTTTAATTTATTTTATTTTATTTTATTTGCATTTTAAAAAACCTTTTTAATTTGTGGTCTGAAGAAAATGAGACTGAAGCTTTCCTGGTTGTGCCAAGGTATCATTTTGGAAACCCCATCTTACATTTTTAATTTTTTTTTAATTTTTAGATTTTTTGCCAAAGGGGTGGCACTCATCTGTGGGGGAATTTGCCCCCAAATTCCCCCTGTGGCTATGGGCCTGGTTGGTACAGTAAGAACAGTCTTTTAAAAATCTATATGGGGACCCTTGGACTGCCCTGCAGACTCCAGGTGGTGGCAGGATGCTACCAATGGCCCAGCCAGAAGTAAACACAGCCGGGTCAGAAGTGGTGCAATGCCAACAACATAGGGGTAGGGGCAAGACCAGGACCAGCCACTGGAGCCATCAAAATCTGGAGGAGGCCATGGGCTGCCAGCAAAGGGGCAAACCAAGTGCAGTATGGCACTGGGAAAGCTGCCAGGGAAGGAAGACCAGCAAGGGCTGTCCAGGGCTCAGGACCAGGGTACACCTGAGAGCCAAGCAGCAGAGATGGGCTGAAGTGGTTTGGTTGGTTTTGGGGGCTGGATTGAGCAGTGAGCCTCCTGGAAGGCAACAGAGTGGTCACAAGGGCCAGGCAATTCCAGAAGCAGGAAGGGGACCAGGGCTCTAGTTGCATGCAAGTCAATTGCTAAACCACTAGCATAGCAAGTGTGGGGCCAAGAAGGTGGAAGTCACAGCATTGTGAGAGTGACTGAAAGAGACACTAAGTAAAGAGTCTGGGAGCTAATGCAAGGAGGACCCCCCAGTGCCTAGGAAAGGAGGAGAAAGTGACACAGTCTGAGGCCATGCCCAGGAGAAGGAGACAATGTGACACTGTACTTTATACAAACTTGTTGCTGTTTCTGGGATTGCCACAGCCAGTCTGGGGCCTTTTGTTGTTTCTTTGGAGCTTGTCATGGCCATTTTGGGACTTGCTGCTATCATATTTGGGCTTGTCGCTGCCATTTAAGACCAGTCACTGGTATATTGAACTTACTTTGTTATATTCTGGGCTTACTGTAGCTATACTAGATTTGAAAGATTTCTATGTCTTAGTTGATTAACCCGTCACTGATTTTTTGAGGAAGGAATTATGTATACACTAACCTAGTACCTGTGCTTCACTATGGTATTTAAGGTCTGTAAATCCAGTTATAATACTGATGATGTGAAGTTTGAAATGTGACATTTGTTGTAGGAATTCTAACAGAGAAGATTGTAGTGTAAAAAATGAAGTGAGACATACGTACTTCTTTTCTCTCTACTGAAGGACCTCTATCTAGACCACATTGGTGGTTCTGCCCTCAGGTGCTGGGATCACAAGGCTGCTTGATGAGCTCACTCTGGAGCAGGCCACATAGAACTGTCCATTTAAGAAGCAGTCATCTGTTAAGTCAACTCTTACTACCTTCCACGAAAGTGATGGCCTCTCTACTTGTGTTCCTGGATTGTTTTGCTCATATGGAGACTGTGTTGTTCTGAGCACCTCAGGGTGATCTTGCTGGTACTTGGCCTGTGCATCTCAGTGCACTGCAGGGGTACTATGTGCAAATATCTTTGCCGCATTCCTAAGTTGCCACCTCCTTGCAGCGTTGGTGTATCTGGCTCGATGTTTGCCAGGGGCCTTCTTGGGGACAGTAAGAGGTGTGAGGGGGAGTTGGTGTGAAGAAGTGGTGATGTGGTGGACATTTCTTCAGGTTCATGAGGGAGGCACACATCGAAATTGCTCCTAGAAATGTCCTTTACTATCTCCCCATAAACATTCATACCCTGGCCCTGCTCCTACACCTGACAAGACATCGGCCTGTCTGGTATGTGTGGGGGGGTTGTATTTAAATGCATTGGGGAGGCTGGGCCAGCAGCAGTGCTAAGGCAATCCTGCTGAGCAAACCTCCCCGGCGGCTTTAAGCATCCCACCTCCTCTTCTACACCTGACAGGCAGCTGCCTGTCCAGTGTAGGAGGGGGAGGGGGAAGGAGTATTAGAAGCCACTGTGGAGGCAGGGCTGGCAGGATCACTAAGGCGTTACTGCTGGGGCAGGCTCCCTCGTGGCTTTAAGCACCCTGCAACTGCTGCTGCACCTGACAGACAACTGCCTGTTAGGTGTAGGAGGTGGGGGGAGTGTGTTGGAAGCCATCCTACCTCCTCTCCTACACCTGACAGGCAGCTGCCTGCCCAGTGTAGGAGGGGGAGGAGGGAGGAATATTAGAAACCTCTGTGGAGGTGGGGCTGCACCTGACAGACAACCGCCTGTTAGGTGTAGGAGGTGGGGGGAGTGTGTTGGAAGCCATCTCACCTCCTCTCCTACACCTGACAGGCAGCTGCCTGTCCAGTGTAGAAGGGGGAGGGGAGGAGTATTAGAAGTCACTGTGGAGGTGGGGCTGCACCTGACAAACAACTGCCTGTTAGGTGTAGGAGGTGGGGGGAGTGTGTTGGAAGCTATCAGAGAGGCAAGTATTTGATACACTATGCATGATGCCACCAATATAGGGGTAGGGGCAGGACCCAGGCCAGCCACTGGAGCCATTAAAATCTGGAGGAGGCCATGGGCTGCCAGGAGAAGTGCAAATCGAGTGCAGCATGGCACTGGGAATGCTGCCAGGGTGGAGGACTAACAAGGGCTGCCCAGGGAGGTACAGTTTATTAAAAGAAATATTTAGTAATAGATACATGACTATCTGTAATGTCTGCCACAAATATGGTGAAGTTGGTTAGACTTACTGCAATTATAAATAAGAGGAAAATTAAGGACTAGGGAATGTATTGGGTTCCAATATCATGATATGCTGAAAGCGAAATCGGTAATTATGTGTCAGCACAAGTACAGATGTTGGATTCTGTTAGTATTATTGTAGGTTCACTGAATGTATGTTTGGAGTGAATGTAGAACTAGCTTGTGGCTAGTTGGGTAAAACCATCCTAATTTTGCAGACCTCTTGAAAGCTATCATTCCTGAAACTGTGTCAGTCTGTTTGGACAGTTTGACAGTTTGGACAGGCCATTACAGTGGTTTAAATTTTATTTTTGGAAGATTCCTAAAGACATTTGCAAGCTTCACTATCTTAGAAGTTCATATTCTATCACGCGCAGCCTTTGATCTCCGGTCATCATTAGTTAATGCAAATAACCCATGGCAAGTTCTTTCATATTAACATTAAGCAAGAAACTTTTGAAGCATTTCTTTATCATGCCCTTTGCTATAAGATAACAATATTGGACACTTCAACAGACATGAAGTGAATTATTGAAAAGTGTTTCTCAATAACTCAATCAATAATTAAGCTTTATGATAATTAATGGATATACAATTTATTTGATTAAAAGCAAGTCAGCAGTAGCCTGGTGGAAAATAAAGTTGTTTGCATTTTTTAGAAAAGAGAGAAAAGAAATTCATATTGTAAATTCTGTCTGTTCTTTTTCCTTTGAAATGTTAATAATAATGTAAGAAGGAAGAAAGTGGGAATGAGCTGGGGCAAATAGTTAGACATTTTATTCACAAATATATCAGCACATTTTCAATGAAGCCAAGAGTTAACTGGTATTTCCTCCGTAAATACACATACTACTGACACACCAATAAGGAGAGTTGATGACCAAAAAATCCCTCAACATTACCAATTATGAAATTTTATTATTAACTAAAGTGACAGTCATGTTTAATTTTCACAGACAGTGTTGATGAAGATTGGATTTTGAATGTAAAACAAATTTCATGGCATTAAGTTGTGTTTGCTGAACAACACCCCTCTGCACTACCACTCACTTTCTCCATGCATACACTTGACTGAAGGAAGTTGGAAAAGTAGTTTATGATAAGGCATGGGAATATGCAGTTTAAGGGTTAAAAAAGTTAAACAATCTCACCAGTACAGCGTGAGCTCTTGGACTACCCTAAAGTCACATATGCAAACAACCTCTGTGTTCCGAGGCAAAGACCAATGAGGCTGCATATGCAAATAACCTCTGTGTTCTGACTGTTTAGAATGTTGGAGGCAAGCAATGCAGCCAGTGGATAGGGACAGATTCTGAGTGACACACCAGGGCGCCAACCAATTTTGGAGCATGTGGAATGTTCTAGAAAAGTGCCACCACCATTCGGCTTTTATATATAAGGGAGATGTTAAAGCCTTTCATTGTGTGGATCACAACAAACTATGACAAGTCCTTAAAGAGATGGGAGTACCAGACCACCTCACATGTCTCCGGAGAAACCTGTATAAGGATCAAGAAGCAACAGTTAGAACCAGATATGGAACAACTGATTGGTTTAGCACAGGAAAGTGAGTACGGCGAGGATATATATTGTCACCCTGCTTATTTAATTTATATGCAGAGTGCATCATGCAAAATGCCAGACTGGATGAATCACAAACCGGAATTAAGATTGCCGGAAAAACCATCAACAACCTTAGATATGCAGACGATACCACTCTAATGGCAGAAAGTGAAGAGGACCTAAAGAGCCTCTTACTAAGGGTCAAAGAAGAGAGCGGAAATGTTGGCTTGAAACTCAACATCAAAAAAACTAAGATCATGGCATTCGGCCCCATCACTCCTTGGCAAATCGAAGGGGAAGTCATGAAAGCAGTGACAGACTTCACGTTTCTGGGATCCAAGATCACTGCAGATGGTGACTGCAGCCATGAAATTAAAAGACACCTGTTCCTTGGGAGGAAAGCGATGGCAAACCTAGACATCATAATAAAAAGTAAAGACACCACCCTGCCAACAAAAGTCCATATGGTAAAAGCAATGGTATTCCCAGTAGTGTATGGCTGCAAGAGCTGGATCAGAAGGGAGGCTGAGCACCAAAGAATAGACACTTGTGAATTATGGTGCTGGAGAAGACTCTTGAGAATCCCTTGGACTGCAAGGAGATCGAATCAGTCGATCCTAAAAAAAAAAAATCAATCCTGACTGTTCCCTGGAAGGCCAGGTACTGAAGCTGAAGCTCAAAGACTTTGGCCACCAAATGAGAAGGGAGCACCCACTGGAGAAGACCCTGATGCTGGGAAAGATTGAGGGTTAAAGAAGAAGGGGATGGCAATGGATGAGATGGTTAGACATTGTTATAGATGCAACAGACATGAAGTTGAGCAAACTCCAGAGGACGGTGGAAGACAGGAGAGCCTGGCATGATGTGGTCCATGGGGCTGCAAAGAGTCGGACTCGACTGTGCGACTGAACAACCACTAAATATCAATTAGAAAAAAAGCTACAGACAGACAGTAAGAATGATGAATAACTGCTGGAGAGATCTGTGTTCCAATCCCCATGCAGTCATGAAGTTCACGAGGCATTGTCTTTCAGATTAATCCACATCACATGATTGTTGTGGGGATCAAATAATATTTAGCAGAAAGGCAGGATCAAAATGAAATGGGTAGATTGCGAGCCCCAACCCCCGCCAAGCCTGCACTGGCGGGGGAGGGCTGATTTGCGTCCTCGAGAGGCATGAAGTTGAAGACACCGATGGGGGCAGAGCCAGCCTATTTAGGCCTGGCTCCTGCCCCCTACCTCACCAGTCCTTTGGCATGCTCGGCATCGTCAGAGCGCAAGGCTGTTCTGCTGTTCTTCAAGGCCTCAGCCTTGTTCACAGCCGTGACGTCGGGGCGGAGATCTGGTGATCAGAGGCGACAGCACAGCACGACCCGGCTGAAACAAACTTCTGGGCTCTGGCGGTGGTGCCCTGTAGCAGTGGCGGTGTTGTTACTGGCGGCGGTGGCAGGCTGGTCTGCTAAGGCGGCGTGGGGAACTCAGCGGCGGCGGTCTGTTAGCATTGGCAGCACAGTCTGGTGTGTGCACGATTCAGGCGGCGCATATTTGCGGTGTGGTTGATGCCGGGGGAGGGGGCTCTCTCTTTTTCCATGGCCAGTTGGGATGAGCAGGGGAATGGCCACTTTGGATGCCACCCGACCCCCTCCTTCTCTGTAGCAGTTAGTTGGTGGAGGGTACACTGGGGCAGTGTTCCCCCCCTCCTTAGTTGAGTCGGCGGTTGCACGCTGCATGGTGAGGCTCCTGTGTAGTCGGAGCTGAGCTGTTTCCTTCTCCCTGCCTCCCCTCCCCCCCGGCTCTCCTTAGGGAAATGTTGAGGACAGGGGGCCATTTTAGGTGGGAGAAGTAATGGCCATTCCAGCAATTTTAAACGGCCGCCATTTTAGGCTTCTTGGCTTGGTGGCCATTTCGGGCTATTTTTTGGGGTGACCATTTTAGGCATCACCCTCCCCCTTTTTATTGGCAGCCATTTTGGGCTTCAGCCCATTGATAGCTTTTTTATAGCCATCTGGGGTTAGAGTGGGGAGAGTGTTAGCAGGGCTGCTCACAAGGGACACCTGCTTTTGACTTGGCACTTGTAGGCATGGCTCCAAAGAAGGGTGCCAGGGCTTCCAAAGGGAAGCAGCCCACCCCCAAACAGGTTGGGACAGTTCCAGCGCAGGGCAGGCAACCTCTTCAAAAGTGGCTTGCTTTGGTCCCCGCACCTGTTCAGGTAGAGGACCCAGTGCCTTCAGGAGCTACGCCAGGCATAGTTCCATCATCAGGGTTTCTGGTGCCTTCTGCACCGTCTGGCACTGCACATTTTGGGGTGGTTTCACCAGCTCTAATGGATGCATTATGGGATAGTCCGGTTAGCAGGGCCATTCTGGACAGGTTAGCTGGCATTGAGCAGCGTCTGGATGGGCCTTCGCCCTCTGTGCAACCGGCTATGTCTTCTATGGAGCTTTTTCGGTCTCAGGTACTGAACCATCTTTCTGTCATTGAAAGCCGGTGTGCAGGTGCTCCGAGCCAGGCTGTCGTACCAGTGAGCGAAAGAACATGACCGGTCCAGATGGAAGTCAGCACGGTGGAAAGAGGGGGTGAGGAACAGCAGGTGGCTATTTGGGGTGACCTATCACAGGTGTCAGGTAGGCCGATTGCGACACAAACACTTGACATCACTTGGCCATGGGGCCCGGTGGGCTTGCAGACTTCTGCCGGGTCACCTGTGCCCATGCCAGTAAAGGCACCTTTGCCTAGGGCAGTCAGTATGCCTATTCCATCTGGTTCTGTTGGGGCTACACATGCTCAGCCTATGGGTGATGGGGTAACACCATGTGGCACTTTGGTGGATCCTCCCATTGGTGATGGTTTACTGACGTCACTGTCTGGTGGATCTTCACCTGCCCTGGTGGGCATGACACCCCCGTCCTGTCCAGGAAAGCAATTGCAAGGTGGGGTGTGGACTGGGTATGCTCCCCCTGATCTGGGTAATCAGTCTTATGAAATGGTGCCTGCAAAGGAGTTGCCCTCTGGGGAGCTTGCTATGCCGTTAGGTTACCACCTCACTGCGGCTACCAAAGAAAAGATACTATGGGGAGAGTATGTCAATGTATTCTCTTTGTTGTACCGCTGCTAGGGATGGCAAAGGTGGCAGATGTTGAGGGGGCAGTCAGGCCTTACCTGACAAAGGGACCCAGTCCAATTAAGGTTCCTGTGTTGGAGTGCTGGTTGCACATGTACCCTAAGTTTGCCAATAGGCAGTATTTGTTGGAGGGGTTCAAGTTTGAGTTTCACATTCCCTATGTGGGTGAGAGGTGTTCATTTTCAGCTCCTAATTTGCCCTCAGTTCGTCGCATGGAGCAGGTGGTTAGAGCCAAGATTCAAAAAGAGTGTTTAGAAGGACGGGTATTAGGCCCCTTTCCTTCACCTCCAGTGCCCAACCTGCAGGTATGACTTTTAGGTGTGGTGCCCAAGAAAGTACCGGGGGAGTATCGCCTCATTCACCATTTGTCTTATCCTCATGGCAGCTCGGTGAATGATGCCATACCTAGTGAAATCTGTTCAGTTAGGTACACTTCCTTTGATGAAGCGGTCAGTATGGTCCATGGTTGCGGGTGAGAGGCCGAATTGGCTAAATGTGATATCAAATCGGCATTTCGTTTTCTACCTGTACATCCGGATGACTTTTTCCTTCTGGGTTTCTCTTTTGATGGGCAGTACTATATGAACAGGGCCTTCTCTATGGTATGCTCTGTGTCCTGCACTGCATTTGAATGGTTCAGTTCCTTTCTGGAATGGGCTTTGCGTGCACACTCGGGCTTGTTCAGTACTGCCCATTATTTAGATGATTTTTAATTTGCTGGACATATAGAATCTGGGGTCTGCACACAGTTGTTGTCCAATTTCGAGCAACTGGCTAGGGAACTTGTTGTCCCATTAGCTGGTGAGAAAACAGAAGGGCCTAGTGTGATTCTGTATAGAAATATGGATTCCTATAAACCCCTGCCTCCACCTGGAATGTGTCTCGCTGATACCCTGCTGTGTTGATTTCCTGTTGAAGCCAAATAGAGAGGTCCAAATGGCCTCTATTGCCATGCCATAAAAACATGCCTTCACACCTCCATGCTGGAAGCTAGGCCAGCATGCCAGAAACTGCACGTAGATCATGGAGAAGCTGGAGTTTGGGGATCATTTGGGGTTTTTAATTGTCTGACCCTTGGGGGACAGCTCAGATTTTCTCTTGCTCTCTTTACTGTTTGAATTGCACCTGGGAAATGCTGTCCCAGGTAGAACAAAGGACTGCTTTGTGAGCTGAAACATGTGCTTGCAAAGATAGAATTCTTGTTTCTCAAGATACCTGGACTATTCCAATGGACAATATTGAACTCTTGGATGCTACCCTGATGTTGGTAAATATGCTTCTTGCTGCTTAGTTAAGGCAAAACTTGCCTAGGCTTGTTATTTTGAATCCTTGTAGTCTGTGCAAAAAGTTCTGTACTGAATAAAAGATTATCCTTATTTCTAACCTGTCTGATGTTGTACCTGGACTCCAAGCTAAATCTTGCAGCCTAAACCACTGACCAATTATGCTACCTTGGTAAGATTATCTGTGCAGCTCTGAGTGGAGTTGCTAATGGAGTTGCTAATGTGTAAAACCCACATGCCAACTGAGATTCTGGGGATCTCTAATCTCAGGTTGGTGAGGGATTAAGTTTAGAGATCCCTTATGGCTATTGTTTTAGATTCAGGGAGCTTACATCTCTGGGTGATTGAGTAATGTATTGTGCCAGTTTAGAGTTTTTCCCCTCCATCCCTGGACTGGCCTGGGGGGTGGGGCAGAATCTATACAGATTCTAACCTTTCTCGGCATTGAGCTGGACACTGTGCAGCAGGTTTCACGCTTGCCTCCTGATAAACTGGCTAATCTCTTAAGATTAGTGGAGGAAGCGTGTGCTGCGGCTAAATTGACACTCAAGGAGTTACAGCAACTAATTGGGCACCTTAACTTTGCTTGTAAAGTGGTTGCCCCAGGGCGTGCATTCTTGCGCAGGCTGTGTGATGCCACAATAGGCCTGAAATGTCCTCATCACAGGACTCAGGTTACCCAGGGGATTAGGGAAGACTTGTTAGTCTGGCGTGATTTCTTGGCTTCCTATAATGGGGTGTCTTTTTGGAGAAATGATCTCCGACTTGGGGCCGAACTGCAGGTCACCTCTGAAGCAGCAGGTTCTTCACGCTTCGGTGTCTATTTTAGGGGACACTGGTGTGCTGAAGACTGGCCACCTGAGTAGATCCAGGCTGGATGGATGCATGACCTGACATTTCTGGAGTTCTTCCCCATAGTGGTAGCGGTGTACATCTGGGCTGATGACCTTGCTAGCCAGACTGTTCACTTCTGGTGTGATAACTTGGCAACTGTACAAGTTATCAACTCCTTGACATCTAAGTCTCCTAGGGTAATGGCGGTAGTTAGGGCTTTTACCATACAATGCTTGCGCTACAATATATTGTTTAAGGCCAGGCATGTGCCAGGAGTCAATAACGGGGTCGCTGACACTCTGTCTCAGAAACAGATGGAGAGGTTTCGTCAGCTGGCTCCGGACTCCGACCAAGTGGCGGTTGTATCTTTATTTATATGCCAATAAAAGGCTTTGGATTTGATTTGGTAAGAATGCCCAAAGACCTGTGGCAGATTGGAGGGCTGAAGCCAAGAGGGCAATGGGCTTAGCTCTTGCCCCCAGCACGCGCCGGGCTTATATGCGAGCTGGCCAACAGTTTGTAGCTTTTAGGCAGAAAGTGGGCCTTCAGCAGCTCTGGCCTATCCCAGTGTCACATCTGATCCAATTCTGCATGTCTGTGAAAGGTAAGTGTCTGTCTGTCTGTTCCATCCAGGGCAAGCTATCAGGGACCCTTTAATTGTGTTTGTCTGTGTCATTTACAAAATTTATATCTCTGCTACCTGGCATTACATTTTATGACACATATGATCCAGCCCGACAAGGTCTCATTTATGTCAGATCCAGCCCTCATAACAAATGAGTTCGACACCCCTGAAGCTATTTTGAGTCCACACTGGGGAGAAAGGCATGGTATAATTGAAGAAAATAAATAAAATAGATAATTAAGCCAGGATACCATATTCAGATTTAGTATGAAATCATAGTTAAGATTATTTTCAGTTAATGAAACAGGCTTCCAATACCCAAATCAACCAAAGTTTGTGGTTGCATAGATTTGGATGATCAGTTAACCATGGTCAATGTTATTAAAGTGTGGTCTTGTGTTATGTCTGAACCAATGCTAGAGATAAAATAGGACTGTGGTTAATAATTTGATGAAATTGTATTTAGCTAGATTATGAATGGCTTCTCTTGACATTTTGAAATCACCGGAGAAGTTACTATAATAATCATAGTAAAACAAATCTTCTAAATCACTTTAGCTGTAATTTTTTTGGGTAAATGTTTTAAATGACAATATGAAAAGATCCATCTTATCAAATGAGTAAACCTTAGAAAAGTTTTATACACCAACGTTATGCAAAGTTCAAGATAATTGCACTTGCCTATTCATAATGAAATAAAAAGAGTGCATATTTCAAAAGGACAATTAAGGTAGAAGTTAAATGATGAACTTGAAAATAACTTTGCCCTAATTATTAGTACAATCATTTTAATTGATAGCAATTATAATGCAATAGGCTTTACTTATCAGGTTTTATTAACATAATAAAGAACTATATTCTATGCGCGGCCAGGAAACTAAATTACTGCCATTACATTTTAAGCTTTATACTGACAAATAGGATCGACTATATATTATATTAAACCATATTAAATATTCTTGCTATTACCTGGAATAAGAAGGCTGGATCTTGTCAGATCTAAACATATTTTTGAAAGGCCTATTGGAAGGGACAAGGCTGAGAGTAAGAGAGAAGGGGTGGGGAGGACTATGAATAGCCACTCTGAACAACATCCACTATAATCATCATGAGACATAGTCATCATAGCAAAGTCATTGAAAACTATGTTAAATAATGTATTTAAATAAAGTATTGGATGCTCAGCTCCTATTACTCTCGGGCATGAGTCTTATAGCACATTTAAAGTCATTGGGGGGAAATACTCTAAACAGGACAGAAAACTGAATTACGTCCCACCTGAAATTTTAGTTTCAGAGGGTACTGTGTTGGTCTGAAGCTAGATTCAAGTCCTTAGAGCACCTTAGAGACAAACAAGATTTTGGGGGATATGAGCTTTTGAAAGAGAGGGCATTGACAAAGGGAGCTTTCACTCTTAAAAGCTCATACCCAGGGGGAAAAAGTTGGTTTCTGTGGTGCTACTGGACTCAAATCTAATTGGAAATAAAATTATTTTGGCATTTTATTAAAAAATCCTGATTCATAAGGCTGCAAGAGCAGCCATACTGGATCAGACTAATGGTCCATCTAGTATGGCATCCTGTTTCACACACAGTCCATCCAGAAGGCAGGAGTCATCATGGTTAATAGCCACTGATGGATCTATCCTCCACAACTTTGTCTAATTTTATAGCCACCTAAGGTAATATCAATTACTACATCCTGTGGCAGTGAATTCATAATTATTCATTGAGTGAAGTTGTGTTTTCTTATATCGGGTATCAGAGCATTCCACAAAAAAAACAACTGTCCTGCAACTGGAGTAAAGCCAGAACTATAATATTGATGAAATTATCTATATAGCCAAATTGGGGGGGGGGTGTATTTTCTTCTCTGAATGAATTTATCCAACTGAGATGAATCCACATGGGGCTCTATAGTGTCCTTTATCCCTTCTCTTCTCAATAAGTCCTCAGTGGGGCACACCTGTATCTGGGAGTCATTGATTATTACTATACTTGTTGTACTCAACACTATGCTGCTCAAGAATTTTATTTTGGATTATTACCATACTTATTGTACTCAACACTACAGTTTATGCTACTCCTAGCCACCAGCATCATAGAGGTGAAGTAATATTCTCCTAAATATTATTTCTGCTCTCTTCTCTACATCAGTTCTGTTAGGCAGTTATCACTTCCATAACCTCCCTTTTCTGGGTCAGATAGTTTACTACAGATGGGTCTTTTACAGTACCTTTACATTATCTTATTTGGCTAACTCTCATAATCTCTTAGGAATTTTCTCACAAAACCCCGAAAATCATAGTGCTCCCTCAGTTCAGTGACCTAAAAGCCAATCTCTACCACACAATATGAGAACATTGGGCACATATCTTGACCACTATCTACTATGTCATTGAAAGAAAAGTTTATTGGGTCCAAGTTTTTGGAAAGGAATGTGATTACAAATATATCAAAGATATTTTGTAAAGCCAAGATCCATTATATTCTAATAAACTTCCAGGCGGTGGCCTGAGAGTGATGTATTTGTAACCTTAAAGCAGTCAACATTTTGGTAAGGCTTAGTGTCAGTGAAATGAAAAATAATTGCTCATTGCTGGCTATAAATTAACTACGTTTATTTTGCCAAGGGCAACACTTACCAGAATCTGTAAATAGCTAGCAAGTTAGAAATCACGTAAATCGTGACCCTAGCTAATTAAATTCTGCATCTAATGGAGTGAAATTTATTGACAGCTCACTAAAATGAATTAAGAGAAGCAATAACTGCACTTTGTTGCATGTAATAAAATGTTGGTGGGGGGGAGTTGCAAGCAGTTAGAAGGTTATTATAAAATTGCTCTGGGCCAAGCCGTTAACACAGAACACCCAATTTCTATTCTTTAATCAGTGAAGACATTTCTGTTTATTGGAAAATAACTTACTTTGGTTATTGTTTCTAATTTTTATCCCCATTTAAGAAATTGGACACTTATTAAATACTGAAGCTGAGGAAGGCAATAGATTGATGTCAAATTAATGGCATCCTTGTACCAATTCACACTGAATTAACTTTGTTTTCAATCAGCTTGGCATTTTCAGGTTATAATTTCACCCACACTAGGACTGAATATATGCAATTTGTATTTTTCTTTTAAAAAAACACACAAACGAATGATGTGGTGGAAAATCAGTGCTCCGCTTTATACAGAATCCCTGATTCAGATTTTATTCTATTCCACAGGCAAATTCATGAACTGTGATATGCACATAAGCCAGTAGTTTTACTTTAATTGCAATATATATTTTAGGGTGAACATGAACAACGGATTACGTAGGCTGTAAGAATATATTGACCAGGACTGACCCAAGAGTACATGTAACAACTGTGCTGAAAAAAAATTACACTAGCTTCCAATTAGCCAATTAGTGTTTCTTTCCTACTTCCCTTTTCTTTCTTTCTTACCTTTCAAGACTTAAGTGAGCTGACATCAAGAAAGACTGTTTCTTACAATCCTTCCAATGTGTCATCTCATGAGTGTTACATCTTTGAGAAGGTAGGCTGGTGAGAACAGAGTGTTCTGAGTGGTGGCCCCCTGCTCTTTGGCATTACCCAGTCAGGTGAGGTCCTTATAAAATTTAAATGGTTTCTAAACACATTTATTTCCAGAAGTTTGGGTGACTTTTAAAAATCATTAGTTGCCTTCCCTCTTTATAGCACTTTCATTACGATTTTGCTATTGACTTGATTTTGCTGTTTTATACTTTTAAATGTTGTATCACATTTTATTTTTATAAATTATGCAAATTGCATTTTTAATAGTTTGCAGGACACAAGTTTAATAAATAAGATAAAATAGGCTGAAGGCACTAGGTGAAGACAATGCTTAACCATGGACTTTGTATTTCGGTGCTACAAAGCATTCCCACTGATGGAGAAGCCTCATGGGACCCCCCTTGTAGTGACAAAATGTATCACACTTAACTGAATGGGGCAGTAGGACCCAACTCCTACTGAAACATCAGGTTGGATGCCATCTAAATGTCATTCATAGAAGTAAGAGTTCTCTTCCTCCCCTTTCCCACTGCAGCCTAGCATCCCATACCTGAAATGCTGCTCATGGGGGACTCATAGAAGCAACATGAGGAAGGCAGGAGGGCTCCCAAAGGACAGAGAAAATTGGCAAGATGCCACCCCTCCCTTGTACATGCAGGTCTTTTTCCCAGGATGCAAACCATTAAGAGCAACAAATGTCTAAGTCAAGAAGGCAATGTAATAAAAGTTTTAAGAAAAGGTTGGGGGAGGGGAATAATACCTGATATAAAATCATAGAAATTCCAGCAGTCATTGTATCAATACTGCTGTAGCTGGTTAAAAGAGAGGAGAACTTCCCGTTTTAAAAATTTGAGAACATGTATTAAATGGCACATACCCCAGCAGTGAGGATATTCTGACAGGGTGATTAATCACTATCTCAAGTTTTGAAGGTATAAAGGAATATACAAATGAAGTTTTTAAAAAAGTTTATTTAAATGGAATCACACATTGCATCAAGGTGGTAGAATCAGAAAATCTGAACAATAGATTGATTCCAAGTACCAGAAATTTGAGCATCACATGGCCAGGGAGCAGGGCAGAGGGACTGCAGGAATGAAGGTAGGAGAGAGAAACTGATAGAGGTGTACAGCTTGCAATCCTAGGATCCAACACTGAGGTCCAAGTGTCTAGGTTAGTCTTAGAAGGGCCAGGAACAAAGTCAAAGGCTGCAATCATATGCACAATTAGACCCACCGTAGGCATGAATGCCAGGCAGATTTAAAGGGTGCGATCACACAACAACATCTGGGAAGCACCCCACAGCCATCAGCAACCTGATCTGCTCTGCTGCAGAAGCGAAGTTAAAAGATACTGGGGAAAATCCCATAGTAAACGGGTTGTGATGGGCCATGGAAAGACTTTCCCGTGTCTGATTGCTCCAGCACGCTCTCATGGCATCGGGATCGTCTGATCAGGCCATCCTGACTCCATGCTGTTATTTCCCCCCCCTTCTCAGTATGCACATCATCACAAACTCCATAGGGAGCCCTCAGTGCAGAGATGTGATTCACTGATTCTTTATTTAAGCGCATTGGAAACGAACAGCAAAAAACCCCAAAACACTAAACACTGAACAACAAGCCAAGATTCTTATTAATGGAGACTTATCACGAAATATGGAAAGACAAAAAGGAACTAGATAAAGGATGTCCCCTGTCACCTTTATTGTTTATTTTTGCTCTCGAAGTCCTAAATGATGTGATTAGAGCAGAGCAGCAAATTAAAGGACTTAGGCTAAGAGGGGAAGAGTACAAACTTTTAGTATTTGCAGATGACTTAACATTCATCTTGGAGAATCCTTTGAATTCCATAAAAAAACTGATTACGTCTTTGCAAGACTATGGAGAGGTGGCAGAACTTAAAATTAATTGTAAAAAACCCCAAAAATACTTGTAAAAAAATGACTAAACCTCAAGCTCACCAGCTACAAGAATTAGCAGGTCTAGAAATTCAAAAGAAGATTAAATATTTAGGAATAAATCTAACAAACAGATGCAGTTCTCTGATGGAAAACAATTACATGGAATTGATGAAAGAAATTAAGAAAGACTTGGAAAAATGGAAGAATCTTCATATATCCTTCATGGGAAGATAGCCGCCCACTATCAAAATAAATATATTTCCAAGATTGATCTTTTTATTTCAAACAATACCGATCCTTCAAAATCAAAAATATTTTAAGGAACTTGATAAAATAATGATTCAATTTATTTGGCAAGGCAAAAAACCAAGAATAAAGCTTAAAGCATTGCAAGATGCCAAAGAGATGCCAAAGATGCTTTGCATTATCAGATTGGTTGTTTATTATAGAGCAATGGTTTTGACTTGGATTAAAGATTGGATTACTTTAAAAAATACAAAGCTTTTGAAAATAGAAGGTCATGATCATCTTTTAGGATGGCATGTCTTTACATGGTATGGGAGAGCAGGTTGGCAGGGTATGCTTTTGGAGTGAGGGGTGGTGGTGGAGAAGCTGGCAGTCTGGCGGGGACTGCTTTCGGTGTGGGAAGGGGGCTTTGGAGAGCACCCAGGCTGGCCACGAGCACGCCAGCCCTTCTGTCAAGCACAAGGACCTGAGATCCTCCCCCCCTTTTTTTCTTCACCCCACTTGGAGGTGAAGGGAAGGGAGAGGGGGAAAGGAATGGATCCCAGGCGCTTCTGCCTGTCAGAGGGGCTAGTGCACACTTCTGGTGATGTTGGGGGTGTGGCATATGCAAACAAGTTATGCTAATGAGTATACTAATGAGCTCCTGCACCTCTTTTTCTGTGAAATGAATCCTGAGTATATGGATATTGGGGAACAAGGCCTAGAAGTAGCTGGGCTTAATATGAACCCAAACTTCCCCATCCTGGTTGCTTAGAACTTTAAAAGCATTCTAGAGCTTGGAAACACACTGAATACTAATGAACATTTTTTAACACTCGTGTGATGTATTCTTAGTAACTAGTGCCAGATGTATGGCCACTGTACCTTGATGAATTTTTTCACACACTTCTCAAATGCAGCCCCATATTAGTAGAACCTAGAATAGATATTACTAGATAACTGTCAGCAGATCACCTCTTTTCAAGAAACAATGCTTCTGGCACTATCTAAATTATGGACATCCCTTCTGCATCCATCAGCAATGATTGATCTAAAAGCAACCCCAGATTGCAAACTTGCTCTTTTAGAGGAAATGCAGCCGTATTAACTACAACTCAAATATAACTTCCATACTTTGGCAGACTCTTAATCCTCATCTCTCTATGTAGCCCATTACCAAATTTAAACACCTGTGGAGATCACCCTCAGCAACAACTGGGTTAGATGAAAAGGAAAGACCATGCTGTGTGTCTTGCTGACATTCAACTCCAAAATCCCAGATTACCTCTTCTAACTATTTAATGTGGGTTTGAAATAGCATGAGGAGCATAATGTGGGACAAATTCCATGAACAGTAACAATAAGACATTCTGGAATCTGCCTGCAATAGAGCAGTGGAGCCACAAGAATATAGTATATCTGAATCCTCAAGTGTAGGCAGATGATCTAGAAGCACACCACATGGTATTTAAAACTTTAATTATGTATCCCTGACTGAGTCTCCCAGTATTATTATTTTCCTGGGAAAAAGCTGCAGAGACTGCTAATTTCTTTGGGGCAGTGGGGGACACCTTTATCCCATGCCCTTTTCCTGATCAAACTCACCTCCTGCTGTTGCTGTTTGTCCCATTTGGAGGGCAATACAGGTACCTGTAGCTTTAGTGTCACCCCACAGGGAAACAGAAGGGGGCGGGCAACCATACATAGAAAAATGATGTAGGGACATGAGCACTATAAGATTTTTCTTTTTAAAAATTAGAACCTTCCCATATTTCAGATTTTTGCTCTCACACTTTAATTGTGTTGGCATAACCCTCCATTTCGGCAACCAAGACTAGATCCTCTGCCAGTCACACAAGCCTCTGAAAACACATTTGAGGCTATTTCCAATATAAAGGCTGAGAACCATCAGGGAGAGAACAGCATATAAATCTCATTATAGTCACTGGGAACAATTGCAGCTCCTGAGAGAAACCGGTCATCTTCTTTTACTTTATCATAAGATGATAAATCAGGACCCCTCAGTATTTAAGAGGAAGAAGATATTGGATTTATACCCCACCCTTCACTACCCAAAGGAGTCTGAGAGCGGCTTACAAACTCCCTTCCCTTCCCCTCCCCACAACAGATACCCTGTGAGGTAGGTGGGGCTGAGAGAGCTCTGACAGATACTGCTCTTTTCAAGAACCCCTCTGACAGAACTATGGCTTGCCCAAGGTCATCCAGCAGCTGCAAGTGGAGGCGTGGGGAATCAAACCCGGTTGTCCCAGATTAGAGTCCCTGCACTTAACCACTACACCAAATTGGAAAATTCTTAGTTTAGGGCAAAGAATCTGGTTGCATTAGTGCCCCATTACTAGTGCTCAAAGAGATTGACAGAAATGAGGAGATTCAAGCACAGGTTTCCTGCATAACATGTAATCCAGCTCTTATTTTGAAGGAGCAAGAGGATACATTATTGGCAGGAAAACATTTGACCACAGGTATGCCACATGGAAGAAAAGTACAGTATAAAGGTTGTACTAAAGAGTAATGTGAAATATTTGAAGGTCTGGGTGTGATCCAAGATCATGTAGGATGAATTAAAGTAAATGAATAAATGTAGGGTGGGATCCAGAGAACCATGAACAGAAGGAAAAAACTAGTGTTGTTCCACAAATGCTAGTACAAGAGATTCCACAATAGCTTCCACAAGACATCATGCAGTCTCTAAAGCTCTTATAATGCTCGTACAAGATTTTGCCACCCCTCTTGTACAAAGGCAAACATTTTTGGATTTAGTTTCTGTTTTCTCACACAATGTTCCAGCACAAGTTATAAAAACAGCTCTTTCCTGAGCAGAAGACTTCTATCAGAAGGTATGTGGGGAGCTATATTTTGGATTGAAGGTGTAGTCATTTCTATGACATTACCTAAATTCTCTGTAACAAAACCAAAAGACTGCAGATCATTCTTGGAGCTAGGTTGTGGGGAAGCCATTAAGTGTTAGTGCAGGCAATGTGAAGCAACATGCCTAACTCCACTCCCCTCATCCCAAAGTAGTTTCACAACTGGAATATCATTTTCCAAAATGAGATTGAGCCCCGGCTTCCGGTCGCGCTAAGATGGCGCATTAACGCATCTCCGCGATTGTGTGGGGTGGTCGACAGCTTCTTTTGACAGTTTGGGCTGTTTCCAGCCCAACGCAGTGCTCCCCGGAGAGGGGGGGCGTCAAGCAGGCAGCTGTGCCCAAGAGGGAGTGTAGATTGGCGTGATCGAGTTTTTAAAGAAGCTCGTATCAGGCTTTGATCTCCTCCCGCGAAGAGGGCGAACGCCAAGCATCACTTCAGAAGCTGTTCGAGTTGAGTAATCAACATAAATTCGTCATCAGCCGACTTCTTTGCGAAAGGGGACTATGCGTGAGTGAAAAGATGCAATGCTAAACCCGATTCTGATCGCGCTAGATAACAAAATCGTGCCGCTTACCTGAAATAAGATACAGACTGATCTGAACTGAGCGGGTGGGCGTAGAATGAACTGATAATCCCAGAAATCCGATTCCGGAAAAAATGTGACTTGATTGAATGTTTTTAAAGCGAAAAAACGATTATTGTTGATCATTCCTGTGGTGAGACACGAGATAAAGGCACAACTTAAAACC
>NW_015173710.1:273424-273583 GCF_001447785.1 Gekko japonicus | reverse complement strand
GACAGACCACTTCAAGGTACAAAAGGGAACAAGACAAGGTTGTCCTTTATCTCCGCTATTGTTTATATGGGTACTGGAAGTTTTATTGCAGAAAATACAAGAAGATCAAGAAATTAAAGGATTGACACATAAAGGTTTCAGACATAAATACAGAGCATT
>NW_015173710.1:273121-273226 GCF_001447785.1 Gekko japonicus | reverse complement strand
TTAGGAATTGAGTTAACTGCGAAAAATATAGACTTGTATAAGAATAATTATGAGAAGTTATGGAATAAGTTAACTCAAGACTTTAAGAAATGGGAAACCATGAAT
>NW_015173710.1:255258-273085 GCF_001447785.1 Gekko japonicus | reverse complement strand
TACCAAACCTGAGACTGTATTATGAGGCAGTGTGTTTGACTTGGATGGAACAATGGGTAAGATTAGATAATAAGAAACTGCTGACATTAGAGGGACATGATTGCTCTGCAGCTACCAAACCTGAGACTGTATTATGAGGCAGTGTGTTTGACTTGGATGGAACAATGGGTAAGATTAGATAATAAGAAACTGCTGACATTAGAGGGACATGATTGCAGGTTTGGATGGCATGCTTATTTATGGTATGATAAGACAAAGATGGATGGTTTTTTTGGACATCACTTGGTAAGAAAAGCATTATTTGCGACATGGACGAGGTATAAAAAATATTTTCGTGAGGTAAGACCGATGTGGATTGTACTAGCAGAAGTTTTAACACCTTACTCAAGACAGCAAGGCAAAGAATGGTTGCCATATAGAGACTTAATTAAAAAAGAGGGAACAGAATGGACAATGAAAAAGCAGAATGAAATTGACTATAAATATGAATGGTTGAAATATATGCAGATTTATAATGTTTTTAAACTGGATTTTAAAAATTATGGTTTTAGGGAAGAAAAAATGAAATAGAGAGTATATGGGAGAGTGGAGGGAAGAAAAAGATTTCAAATATGTATAAAATATTGTTAAAATGGTATACTGAAGATGAGATGGTTAAAGAGTAAATGATAAAATGGGCAATTAATATGAACAAAGAAGTGACTATTGATGTATGGGAGTATTTGTGGAAAAATTCGATTAAGATTTCGACCTGTACCAATGTTAGAGAGAACTGTTATAAAATGATGTATAGATGGTACATGACGCCAAAAAAAATAGCAAATATGAACCAGAATTTGTCTAGTAAATGTTGGAAATGTAAGAAACATGAGGGCTCATTTTACCATATGTGGTGGACATGCGAAAAGGCTGTGGATTTTTGGACGAAAATCCACAATGAAATACAAAAAATATTGAAATGCTCTTTTAAAAAGACACCAGAAATTCTGCTTTTGGGACTTAAAATGGAAGAAGTTAATGTAACACAAAAGACTCTACTCTGGTACTTAATAACAACAGCAAGAATGATTTATGCACAATATTGGAAAATAGACAAAGTGCCAGAGATAGAAGACTGGATACAAAAAGTTCTGTTCATGGCAGAGATGGATAAAATCACAAGAAAATTAAACAACAGAGAAGACGAAGAGTTTTTGGAAGAATGGAAGGACTTTAAAACATATTTGGAAAAGAACTGGGATGTGAAGCAAAGTTTACTGTATTTAGAACAATACTAAACCAACTGATTGTTATCTAAAGATTTTAATGTTAAGAAAAATGAGAATATTTAATGTTATACTGAAAAAAAAGAGATAAAAAGGGGAAAGCATTGTGGGAAGCCGAGGAGGGGGGGAGGTATTGGGAATAGGGTGAATGAAATGTAATGGAAACTATTAAGTGTGTTAGCTATATGAATTCTCAATGAATGAAAAAATAAAATTTTGTTAACTAAAAAAAAACAAAATGAGATTGAGCCCCCATCTTCCAAGTCATTGCCAATATGCACGATCATCTCAAGTCAGCAGCGATGCATATTGTGTTGCAGTTTTTCTTCTGCTTAGATGGTCTTTCCAATATTCACGTTCACAGACCAGTGTTTGAATCTTTTATTTTTAACATTGAAATATTCGTTTTCAAAAGTGCTTGGAGATTATCCTGCAGGTCTAATAAAGCTACTTCGTTTGATCATTTTGATTTTTTTAAAAAGGCTATGGTAGCACACGCAAACTGAGAGCGTTCTTATTAAGTCAAGGTTTCTCAAGGTATTTGAGGAAATAATTTCCTCTTTGAATGAGTGTACTGATTTTGTTGGCCTTGCTTCACAGAGCATGGAAAGTGGTGCACAGGGAATAGGTAAAGGTTCTTGCTTTAAAAAGGATGTCTTATTCAAAGGCTGTTTGCATTCTGCTTTTTCCTTGAAAAGGAAGTGTTTCAAGAAAATAATATGCAAGCCAATGACCAAGGTCAGAATACACAATCCCCTGCACATTAATTTCAGTGGGACTTTTGCAGGAGAATTTTCAAATGACAAGAAACACTTTTGTAAACAGCAAAGCAGCAGCAAGCAAGAGCAGCTAACCCTCCATTGCCTTGGCACAGACAGGCACAATCCACATATTCAGCCCACCACATCCTCATTAAACAAATGCCAGCCTGGCACCACACCCATGGAGATGTGTGGGGGAAGGAGCAGGGTTTGCTGAAGCAGGAGAAGGAGACCCAGCCCTGCCTGATTCCACCCATCTTATTTGCAGTGGGAAGGAGGTGGGGGAGAGGAAGGACATACAGGTGGCTGGTAACTACCCTACCCCACCACTGTGACCAACAATGAGAGAGATGCAGGACAGAAAGAAGTAGTGGAGCAACCATGTGGAAAGGCATAAATAACCAGGGAGAAGAGCACAATAGGAGACACAAAAAATCCTTCCCTAAAAGCTCAAGTCCTAGTGTTAGCATCATTAGGCATGTGCCACTGCCATAGGAAACAGCAGCCACACTGGCCTCCTGAAGGAATGAGGGCAGCCACTGAATGACTGCATGCCAGATGCACTAGCCTCCCCTTGCCACTCCCCAATCCAGCTTGCTGAAGGCATGACCAGCCACTGTGAACTACACAGTAGAATTACTGACCTCCCCTTGCCTCTTTCCAAATGCAGGGGGCTGAGGTGGGAGGGAGCGGTGGCACGGGCGATTAAACGCCTGCTGGTAACATCTGTGAACAGCTGCTACAGCTGTTCGAAACCCACCGCGGCCAGGGTGAGCACCTGGCCCTAGTCCCAGCTCCCGCCCACCCAGCGGTTCGAAAGCAAAATAACATCGGAAAAGTGAGTAGATAAATGGGTACCTGCGCTAGGTGGCAGGGGGCATCCTCCCCGTTGTGGGGTCTGATGGAGCGGCGAGCGGCGGTGGCGGAATGATGAGCGGCGGTGGTGACAAGTGCAATGGTGATGAATGGTGGCAAGGAGGTGCAACACCAGCGGTGGATCGGACGTCGGCAGAAGGCGGAGCCAGAAGACGCAAAGGACGTCGAGGCGCAGGCGCAGCGGAGCCAAAGTGGACAGAGCCGAAGCCGCGCTGATGCAAACCGCGCGCCAGATGGGCCCGCCGAATGCAGCCGACGCCAAAGACCACCAGAAGAGAAGAAGAGGAGCCAAAAAACCCGAAAGCCAAGCCGACAATAAGCTGAACTGGGAAAAGAGAAGAACAGCAAGTCCCTCCACTGGGTGCTGGTAGGGCAGTCCCCACCCCTGACTATATGTGGCCATAGATAGGGATAAAGGGTAACTGTAAGCCGCTCAGAGACCCCTTGGGGGGTTCGAGTGGGATACAAGCTGAAAGTATAAATAAATAAATAAATAAAATACAAGCTGAAAGTATAAATAAATAAATAAATAAATAAATAAATAAATAAATAAATAGAGGTGGGCATCTACCTCAAGTTTTCTCTTGCCTCACCTCAAATGCTGGGGGAATGAGTCAAAACACTGAAGGATGCCCCCCCATGCTAGCCTCTACCCAGCAATTTTTGCACTGACCTCCCAGACCTCAGACCTCTCCCCTGAGGAGATCCTCTTTGCCACAGACCACTTATTCCAGGCTCAGTTGCTCACCAGTTGCCTTGTTGGGCCTATGCCCAGAGCTGGCACTATCATTAGGTGAAGTTAGGTGCCCGCATAGGGGCAAAGACCTCACAGGGCGCAGAACTGCCTGCTTTCCTCCCGCCCGCCCTCCTGGAGACACACAGACATGTAGGGCGCAGCTCTCTCCAGGGTCGGGCAGGCAAGCAAACCCCTCACATCGTGCACAGCAGCCGGCAGCACCAACACACATGCCTCCCCTCAGAGCCCAGTGACCACCTAGTGCACTTAAACCCCCAATCCTAGCTAATCCCCTCAAGAGCGAGCAGGGCTCGTGGACTGGGGGGAGTGAGAGGCAGACAGCAGGAGAGTGGTGACTTTGGAAACTCCCCCCTGCCCTGCAAACATATTTCTGGTGCCCCCCCTCAGGGGGGTCATTTTGGCACGGAGTCTGCAAAGGCAGCAGGAGAATGTTTATTTTCACTGGCGACTGTGACCGGGAAGAGGTGTAAATGCGAAGAGCCAAGGGAGGCGGAGAAAGTAGGCATGCCCCCCTCCGACTTCTCTAAGGTTGGCCTGCACTTAATTGCACCCCCGCAAGTTTTCTTTTCCGTGCCAGGTTTGGACCTTGATGGGTTGGGGGGAGCTGCAAAAATCCAGGGCCAGTCTCCATCCTGTTTCTCTCCCCTTCTGTGCCGCCATGAGGCTGGCCGTGCTCGGGGCACTCTTGCCCTGCCTGCCTTCAGCTCCCTTCACCCACCACTGCCGCTGCCGATGAGCCCCCCGCACCCCCCCAGCCACAACAAAGCCTTGCTTCATTTGCTCTCTGCCTCCCCTGCCCACTGTCTTCCTTCCCTTCGCCAGCCAAGGCAAAACATGCCGGTCCCAGCCCTGCCTGCAGAGGGGGAGGCCACCCGCCACACACTTCAGCCTCGTGGCCGGGCAGGCAGGCAGGTTCCTCCCTGGCACTCTTTATATTGTGGCTCTTTCCTCAGCACCTGCCCACCCCTTTCTCCCCTCATGGAGCGCTGAGGCAAAGTGCGCCTCTTTTGGGCTCCGGAAAGGGTCGCTTCGCTGCCTCCCTTCTCTTCCTCCCCCCTCGGCGGCAAAATGTAGGGTCATCCATTGCCGCCCGAGCCGACGGCGTCCCAACTGCAGCAGCAGTGGCTGCCTGGCGGAGGGGAGGCCACCTCGTTCTGGATTCCCACCTTTGGTACGCCAAAGAGGGAAGGGGGGGCAGCAGAGGGGAGAACATCTGAACAGTTTATAGCATGCATATTTCCAGAGGAGGAGGTGCACTAGTTTATTGTAGCAAAATAAAACAAATCCAGTGGCACCTTCAAGACTGACATTGATTCAAGTCCGAGCTCACTTCTTCAGATGTTACAGGATTTCCCCCCACACACATTTTTATAAGGAAAATTACAGAAGGGGAGGGGGGGAATCGAGGAGTTAGGGACAGAGAGAGGTTTGGTGTGAATCCCATCATAAATCTTTCAACACATCAATGATTTGTGCTCATGGTAGCCAATTCACATGGTTTGTTCCAGGGAGAAGAATTCATGAAAGTTTCTGGCTTAAGTAATGAAAACACATCGTCATAATAGTAATCAAGTATGCCTTCACAGATTTTGCAAGGCAGAAACATTCCCGAGAGGGTCCTCAAAATTGCTAAAGGCTGTAGAAGCCCTGTTAGCATTGGGCTGCTTGGAACCCCAGACTGCACCTGAGCAAGCCTGCAACCCCCTGTACCTCCATGCCCATGCTGGTAAGCTAGGAATATGCATGCCCTTGACCCAAGAATTCCCCACTGCATGCACAGAGTCCTCATCAGAGGATGACTCACCAGACCTCGAGTCATTGCTGGATACCTCCCGTTCTCTTGTCCCTTGAGACTTGTGCCATCTGGTGCATATGTTCTTGCATGGCTGCTGGCTCTGTTATGAGTCTTCCCTGGAATTGCTAGATGATACATACTTAAATGGGGATTGATTAAATATTGCTTTTGCTTAGGTGTGGACCTCGATGAAGGCACTGAAGATGAAGGTTGCCTGCCCATCTGGTCAACGTGTTTAGAAAGGTGCTTCAGTGTTTGAACAATTCCCAACAGAATGGCCAGGTTTTAAATGGAGATGCTGAAGGAGCCGCATTAGAAGAGGGACCCCTAATGAAGGATTGTTGCCACCCACACTAGCCAGGGTGTGCGATACCTTTGCACAGCATGCCGAACCCAAGGTGGATGAAGATTTTGCAGGGGGTGCATCCTTAGTGGACCTTTTAGTAGTTTTAGCAGAAGCAGCAGCCACATTGCTTTTGCTTTTTACAGCCTCTTTCACAGAGGGCACCACACAAGTGCTTGCTTTGTCCTTGCCATGGCTGGCTGCCTACTTAGGAGGGATATTTCTAACCAATAATCACACCTGGAGTATGGCAATAAAGCCTGACTAATATATACATCATTACAAGCCCCAAAGTGCACGTAAGAACAAGCTCACCATAAAAATAGGAGACTATGGTTCTGGTCACACAGAGAATTTGTGGTGTGAGAGGCATGGCTACCCGGCAGATTAAAAGGGCGCAATCATACAGTAACATCTGGCAAGTGTCACGCGCTCATCTCCAACCTGTAGCATCCGGCCGAAGATGTGGAGTTAAAAAGTAGCTGGGAAAGTGTAGTATTATCCAGAAAATGCGGGGTGCGGGCAGGCGTCTGATCGCAGAAGCGCTGGTATCCTGTCGCATCTGGCGCCCGTCCACATCCCACCAGATGTTTTCTTGTAAGCCTCCGTGGTATGCACACAAATGCCCATGTGCAAAAATGCGGTACTGCTTCGTTGCCATGCTTTGCCATCACCATGGGATTGGCGGCTGACGGCCTGAGCACGGAGCCTCAGGGGAACATCAGCTCATGATACCATGCTTCGTTTTGCTCCGGAGCAAAAAGCCTCACCCCCCCCCCGATTATCTCACTCGTGTGACCGGGGCCCTCGTATCAACCTCCTCTTTCTTAAACAACCTTTATTGCTTATCTAGTATTTTAATTATTATTTTTAATACTACTATTATTTGCTTAATGGTCACAGCACTCAAGCACTGGACACCCTGCCAAAGCAAATCGTACCCTCAGGATCCTACACTAAAGTCCTGGTCTGGATAGCCCAGGCAAGCCCAAGCTCATCAGAACTCAGAAGTTATGCAGGGTCAACTCTTGCAAGGACTTGGATGGGAGACCTCCTTGAAATACCAGAGGTGGGAGATGGGGACTGGCTTTATTGAGCCACCTCTCTGAATATTCTCCAGGCCCCCAGCAGGGGTCAGTCACCACAGGTCACCATGGCTTCCAAGTGCACGCACACACACATGCACATATTTAAAAAAATTACAACCCCCCTCCAAAAAATCCCACACTAAAATACACAAATATCTAAAACAAAAAGCCCTTTAAACCTATGCCAGAGACATGAAAGCAATGATGCTAAACCCTCAACCTCTTCCATGCTCCAAATCCTGCAACCCAAAGCCTACTTAAAGCTCTGAATGCCCACAAGCGAAGCTGGGTGAGTTGCAAGGCCCAGACAAGTAAATAACAGGCCACAAAAATTAAATAAGGTGACCGCTAATGCCTATACTGCACCATAAATAATGGGGATGAAAATCCCAGCCCAAACCTCATGCAGTTTGCGGCTGAAAAGAAAAAACAACAACCAACACCCCAGGTAACCACCGACCCGCAGAACCGCGGTAATTTCCTCCTTGCTGGGCACAACTAGAAAGTCTATTGCTTAGTGGCTGCAATTAACACAATAATTCCCCCACTGCACTGACCTCCAGAAAAGGACCTGATAAGCAAAGCCACCACTGAAGAGCCCAATTGCCAGCTGCTGTCACCTTCGCCCCACTACAAAAAGGGGTGTGTGAACAAAGCCAGCCCAAATAAAAGATGCGGAGCCTTCTTTAAAATTCTGACGATCCGAACAGAGCTGAGTAGCACGTGAAAGCCAAAACTGTGTTGCTGATCCAAGCTGAGACCATTGGAAAGAGCAAGAAAAAACACTCAAAGAGGCTCCCAGCAGCAGCAGTTTAAATCCCCACCAATGGCGCTGATACAACTGCTGTGTCAAGAGCCTGCCCTTTGCACCCACACTCCGTGACGTGGGTAGCCGGCCATTAGAATAGCTGCAAGGCTAACTGCCTCCCAGCCACCTCACCACGTGGGCAGAAGCAGCAGCCCTGGCCTCCAGTGCATCTCTCCTGGCCCATGCCACAAATGCGGCCTTCAGGTAAGTTGTGGCTGGTGCTTCTCCTCAGCTGTCATGTAATGATGAACATATCAACATGGTATTTATTTATTTGTATGTCTCCCAGTTTGGCACATCTTAAGAAGTCAAAGAAGCAGAAAAATGTCAGTAAGTAGCTGACTCTATAATAAATGTGCAGCCACTCTCAGTAGAGGAATCATTGTTACATTCATCTACAGTTGGACATGTTCTTTCATTCAATCAAAAGCAAAGAAGCACCTCTAATTGACTATGACACTTGGAAGGAACTTAAGTGGCAGACATAATAACTGGCAACCAGAAAATGGTCTTCAGAAGCACACATATCTCAACAGGGAGAAAATTATGTCCACAAGAACAATTTATACAACTTTGTCTCAAGGCAAGCGTCACTGAACCCAATTCTGACTACCTGACACCAATTTTATTCATTTGTAATTTGCTTGATTTTTTTTGTTTCTGGTTACCCCTTCTCATGTTATATTCCAAAGACACATGCACTTTTCAGAGCTGTACATCCTTGGAGATCTACAGAGACACAATGTTGAAACTGCAGAGTACTTGTTTGTTTCTCCATGACTGAAAAACATGTTGAAACTGATTATATTTTCCCATACCTCCAAAGAACATGACTGTGCAATTTAAATGCACATCAATGTGTGTTACAAATTCCCTTGCTTCAGCTACTGTAGTGAGCACTGTGTACGTTTTTCCAGTGAGTGAGTATATGTCCAGAAGACATTTAGATTTTTTAATGCTTAAAAGCATAGCAAGAATCTGACAATCCAATCACACAAATTTGTTTAACAAATTGGCTAGGACCTCATTGTTCCCATGTGCATGTATGTTCCAGTGATAGGAACTGAAATATGAAAAACTAATAAGTGTGTGAGGCACCAAAATATGAAGGCAGAAGAATGGCTAGCCTTCAACTTACAAGGAAAATCCTATCTCATGGTTTTACCCATTATTTCTGCTGCATACTACCATAAGGATGGTGAAAGCTTGGGCAGGGAAGGACCTATAGGCACAATGGATCCCAGGAATGGTTTAACTGCCTGTGTGGTCCAACAATTGACTGAGTAGAGAGGAAAGAAAGAGTTTGCAGGGCTTTGTTTGGTTTATTGGAATAGAAGCTCTACCTAGCTAGGATTGAGCCTACCTACTATATCTATACTCCAGGAGGGGAGAATTACAAAAACGTAGATCACAATGAAAGGCATTTTTGTAGTTATTTACTCATTTCAGTGCATTTGGGTGACAAATTAATTTTCAACATTAACATAACGTATACCTTTATGCAAATCTAGCCAGCTCTGTAGCTGTAACGCTTCTCAACTGCATTTTCCTTCTGTTCACCACCTAGAGATTTCCATACACAAAAGATTTACTATTCGCTTGATAAAAAATTTAAATGGATGGTGTTAAGTCGCTTGCTTAACAAAGTAGTTGGACAGTGATTCAGCAAACATTCAGCTTTATTCCACAACTCCAACACAGATCAACATCTGCTAGCCAGAACAGCTTTTACATTGAAGCTGTTCTACTTTTAAACTCTCCAGGCTAATGTAGCCACACCCTATTATACAATATCAACCTATGAGGTTGCAGAGATAAGATCCAATCACAATAGTTCCTGCTCTTGGAACTGGCTGTTCGTGATTGGTCAGTTCTTCCTGGGCTACCAATTACAAGTGAGGGATTAGGATCTTAGCCCAGGATGAAAGCTTCACATGGTGTTTCAATGACAGAGTTCATATACATACTTTGGTCAGATTGAATACACCACAAATTCCTCCCCCCTAAGTAAAAACCACCTTAGTATTCATACTCACTAAGATAAGTTGGTGCACGGCACACCCGCTGAGACCTGCGTAGCTGTGCAGGCTCAGGACACAACTCACCTGGGAGGACCTGCTTGACTCTTGGTTTTTTTAATCAGGTACCGGGTCACTTGGGGTTGCAGCCTTGAAGGTAGGGGTCTGCCCTACTTCAGGGACAGTACTGGGCAGCACAGTACTCACCTCCCTGGATGGAGGTTGGGGTCGGTCCTCTGGTTCGGGAGATGCAGCCGGCTGGGAGTCTAGGTTTTCCTTTGCCCACCGCTGCCTAAGCTGTTCTACGTGGCATCGCCACTAGCGTCCGCTTGTCTGATCACCTTGCCCAGCCTGTGCTCAAAGTCATAATCATAAGCGGTGAGGAAGATCGCCCACCACAACATTCGAGGAGACAGTATGTTGGGGATTTGCCAGTCCGGGGAAAAGATCCCCAACAGTGGCTTGTGGTCTGTTACTAAAAGAAATTTTCTTCCAAACAAAAAGTCATGAAATTTCTTGACTGCAGAAACTAGTGCCAGACCCTCTTTATCAATTTGTGCATAGTTTTTCTCCGCTGCAGATAGTGACCTAGAATAAAACGTGACGGGGGCTTCACTGCTGTCCGGCATTAAGTGGCTGAGGACTGCCCCCACCCCAAACAGAAATGCATCTGCCGCCAGCACTAGCAGTTTCTGTTCATCATAGTGCATGAGGACAGCGTTCGACGAAAATAGGGCTTTGACTCCCTTGAAAGCCCGCTTATGTTCTGAACCCCACCTCCATTTCGCGTCCTTGTGGAGGAGTGCATGTAAAGGAGCTGCCACTGATGCTTTGTGTGGCAAGAAAGTGTGGTAGAAATTTAACAGTTCTAAAAAGAACTGGAGTTCTTTTTTGTTGAGGGGTCATGGGGCATTCTTAATTGCCGCCACTTTGTCCTCTGTGGGGTGGACACCACTTTCGTCTACCCGAAATCCCAAAAACTCCACACTTGGGACTCCCACAAGACACTTTGACTGCTTTACCTTCAGGCCCGCAGACTTGAAACGCTCCAACACCATTCTCACTCGTTCCATGAGCTCCTGGTCTGACCCCCCTGCAATCAGCACACCATCAAAATACAGTACTGTGCCTGGCACCCCTCTGAGCAATCCTTCCATAAGTCCCTGGAAGATCCCTGGGGCGACATTTACCCCAACTGGAGCCTATTGACCCTGAATGCTCCTCGGTGGGTAACGATGGTTTGGGCTTCTGCTGCCTCCTTGGTTACTGGCAGCTGCTGGTACGCTTGCGCTAAGTCAAGCTTTGTGAATACCTTCCATCCCCCCAGGGATGCCAGGATGTGGCTGATGACGGGTACAGGGTAAGAGTGCTATTGCAAGGCACAATTTATAGTGCACTTATAGTCAGCACAAATTCTTACAGACCCGTCTGACTTAACCGGCGTCACTATTGGAGTTTCCCATTTGCTGAAAGGAACCGGCTCAAGCATCTTCTGCTTGATTAGCTTGTCCAGCTCTGCTTCGATCCGGGGTTTGAGTAAAATGGGCACCTTCCAATACTTTAATTGGATCGGGGTCATGGAGGGATCAAGTTCGAATGACACCAGGGGCCTGTTGTACCTTCCCAGGCCGCCCCCAAATACATCAGGGAACTCAGCATACAACAATGCCTATTTATTCTCAACAACGTTATTCACACTGGTAATTTCAATACCCAGGGGTTTGAACCAATCCAGGCCAAGCAAGTTAACCCGGTCCCCCTCAGCAACCAACAGAGATAATGTGGCATATTTCCCCTTAAATTCTACATTGAATGTATCCCTCCCCGCCAGAGGGATACGCCTTCCCTGAAAATCTGATACCCGGATGTCCACTGGCTTCAGCCGCCACGGACTTCGGGTTGGAAATAGCTGCTGCCATGTTCTCGAAGAGATCACCGTCACCGATGATCCTGAGTCGACCTCCATGCTGCACGGAATGCCATCTAGGTAGAGGGTGACATGGATCTTTCCTTGACCACCGGTGCGAAGGACGGTCGATGCGGATGACAGGCTCGTTGTCATCTGAATACTGGCTTCTCTGCTGGCTGCTTGTGATCGCTGGTTCCTCGATGGGGATGCCGGCGCTGATTTCTTTGGTGCTCTGCAGACTTGTGCTAGAAGGCCCCGCCATCCACACGCTCGACACACGATGTCTCTGGTCCAACAGTGCTCTCGAGGGTGGTTCCCGCCACAACCAGCACACACTGGGCTGACCGCAGGCTTCACTCGGGTCCGCTTGTCTGCTCCTGCTTTAACTGCGTATACACCCTCATCTGCATCACCGTCCTTGATGCCGGAAGCTTGGTGGTGGCCACGCTGCTCTGTTGACGCCAACCGCTGGCGTATCTCTTTGGTTGACTTGTTGGCTGCCTCTGCGGTGATGGCCTCAGTGTAGGCGACAGCCCAAGTCAGGGTGGTGCGGGCGAACAACTGCTGTTGCAGCCTTTTGTCCCTCATGCCGCACACCAGCCGGTCTCGGAGGGCCTCTTCGATGTTTGCGAAGTTGCAGGGTCTTGCAGCCTTACGCAATGCCGCTACGTACTCGGCCACCGACTTGTTAGATGTCTGAGCTCTTTTATAGAAGGCATGCCGGCAGGCAATTTCTGATGGCTGAGAAGAGAAGTGTGCTTTCAATTTCTCTGTCAGGTCCTTGAGTGGAACCGTCTTGATGTCTGCTGGTGCTACCAGCGACCGGGCAATGTTAAAAATGCTCTTGCTGCAAGAGCTCAGGAGTGTTGCCCACTTCTTTTCTTCGGTCGCTATGTTGTTCGCCTCGAGGTGGAACTCGACCCGCGTCAGGTAAGTGTCCCAGTCCTCGGTGGTAGGTTCGAATGCCTCGAACTTCTGGCTATTGGCCATCCTCACAGGCGCTTCCACCAGATCTGGTGGTGCCTGCTGCTGATCGGCCACGGCGCGATGCTCGCTGTTGTCCTTCGTGGTATTGTTTTAGTGGGGCTGCCTACCCACACTAATATCCCATCCTCGTTGCCGATTGTTAAGTTGCTTGCTTAACAAAGTAGTTGGACAGTGATTCAGCAAACATTCAGCTTTATTCCACAACTCGAACACAACTCCAACACAGATCAACATCTGCTAGCCAGAACAGCTTTTACATTGAAGCTGTTCTACTTTTAAACTCTCCCGGCTAATGTAGCCACACCCTATTATACAATATCAACCTATGAGGTTGCAGAGATAAGGTCCAATCACAATAGTTCCCGCTCCTAGAACTGGCTGTTGGTGATTGGTCGGTTTTTCCTGGGCTACCAATTACAAGTAAGCAGAGGTCATTTCAGGGGGGAATGCGGGAGAACGCAGTTCCCCCGGGTGAGGTGCAGGGGGCGGGGCACATGATGAAGCCCCGCCCCCTGCTTCCGGCCGCCCCGCTTCCAGCCCTCATTCAGCCAGGAGGAGGCAGGAGAAGAGGGAGGGTAAGTTGCTTCCCCCCCGCCTCTCCCCACCCCTGCCTGCCTGGGGCCAGGGAGGGCCTTGGCGGGGCTTCCTCGCACTCCCACTGGCCTTGCAGGTCCACCGCCAGGTCCTGATGTCAGGGGGTGTGGCATATGCTAATGAGTTATGCTAATGAGTTCCCCTAGCTCTTTTTCTACAAAATGACCCCTGCAAGTAAGGGATTAGGATCCTAGCCCAGGATGAAAGCTTCACATGGTGTTTCAATGACAGAGTTCACATACATACTTTGGTCAGATTGAATACACCACAGATGGATCCAAATAACCTTTTGTTATGTTGATTATCATTTGACAAGCCTATTCCATGTGAGCTTGTCTCTCTATTAACATATATTTTGTTACTGCATGTGGTCAGAATACATGTCAGCCCTAAATACATATGTATGGGAATATGCCCACCTTTTCAATTTGTATTGAATTTATTTATCTTATTATGCTATTTATATCCCACTCTCCTTCATAGCTGAAGGCAACAATGGTATCTAAAACCCACATCAAAATAGCTCTTTCCTTCCATCACATCTCTCTTCTTGTCTAAACGATTGATTTAAGCTGAACACTAACAAAATGAAACACTCATTTCTGAGAAATGGTCAGTGATTAAATACAGAAGTTACTTCTATGAGGCCCTAACCTGGATAGCCAAGGCTAACCCAATCTCATTAGATCTTGGAAGCTAAGCAGGGTTGGCCTTGGCTAGTATTTGGATGGTAGACCTCCAAGGAATACTAGGATCATGACATAGAGGCAGCCAACAGCAAACCACCGCTGAATGCCTCTTGCCTTGAAAACCCTAAGGGGTTACCATAGTTGGCAGAGTTCAGGATATAATCCAATCCATATTTTGGAGTTTGCTTTCAATAAATTTACTACAACAGGATTTTGCAAAAAGACAATGACTGACTGCAGGTCATTAATGCAACAGAGAGGCCTTCAGAGCACAAGCACTATACTAACACACAGCAGAAAGAGAAGCAACAAGGGGTACGCTGAACTGTAAGGGGGGAAAATTCAATAAACCCTAAACACTGCTCCACAGTTCCCCTAGGGTACAGGTAGACTAAACTTTCAGCAGTATTTACAGTAACTAGACTCTTAGCAGGCTGTCGCTTCTCCAACAGCCATAATTCAGGCAGTCATCTTACATTCAGAGTCATCTTCATTTCAAGCAAATTCAGACTGGAAAGAGGTGGATGGGGAGAGATGTGACAAGATAAGGGGAGAGGGAAATGAAGGAAGGGAGGGTATTATAGATATTCTTAAATCCAATGAAATCTGACACCAATATAGGGTTGTAAATAATCCAAATGGATAAAAACAGGATCAATTATAATGTACTAGGAACTAGGGATGCCAGCCTCCAGGTGGGATCTAGGAATCCCCTGGAATTATAGCTCATCTCTAGACTACAGATGCCTTGGAGGGTGACCTGTATGGCATGACATTGTACCTCACTGAGGTCCCTGTCCTACCCAGGCTCCATCCCCAGGTCTCCAGGTATTTCCCAACCAAGATCTGGCAACCCTACCCCCCATTCCCTGCTGGTGGCCAGGGAAGACCTGGTAACCCTAACTAGATGGAAGTTCTGCAACTCACAAGACACAGCTAGTCTTGAATAGGAAAAAGTGCACTATGGAAAAGGATTTGGTTCCCAGTTACAGAGCCTGGGAACTGAAGGGTGCAGAAAAAGGGGCAAATATATGTCCAGAATATGTGGTGCATAAGTCCACATAAAGTAAAAAATAGTATGGCTCTAAAAGAGGGTGGAAATTTTAAGGCTTAGTAACAGATTCAAATGGGGGGGGGGGACACAGGAGATAGAACACAGTTATCTGGTTCAAATGCAGGCACAGAGCTCATGCTGAGGTAATTAAGCATGTTTATAATACCAGAATCTTTCAGGACAAAAGCCCACTGGTGAGATTATTACAGAACTTGATTAATGCTCTGAATTCTGGTTTCTAAGTGAGATACATCTCTTCCAGGCAGTTTGCCGTCATGTCTAAGCTCTAGTTAGCATGATTTTATCAAAGGTAGTCCTGCTCACTCTCTGGCTTTTGTTTTTTTTTTACAGGCCAAAATCTTATTTACTTGCTCTAGTATAAAACATTGATCCAAGCAGGTCTCAACACCAAGATAAAAAAATAAGAAGAGCCCAGCTGGATAAGGCCAATGGTCTATCTAGTCCAGCATCCTGTCTCACACAGTGGCCAACCAGTTCCTCTGGAGGGCCAATAAAAGGGCAGAGAGGCTGTTTCCTCCTGGCTCTGGGATTCTGAAGCTCAGTGCCTCTGAATGTAGATGTTCACCTCAGTCACTATGGCAAGTAGCCACTGATAGACTTGTCTTCCATGAATCTATCTAATCCCATTTTAAAGTTGCATATTCCTGTAGCCATCACTAGATCCTCTGGCAGCGAATTCCACATTTTAATCATTCTCTGTGCAAAGTAGTATTACCTTTTGTCTGTCCTGAACCTACTGCCCATCAATTTCATTGGATGCCCTCCAATTCTAGTATTTTGGGAGAGAGAGGGAAATTTCTCTTTGTCAACTCTCTCCATCCAGTCTTCTGGTACAGCAGCTGAATTTAGTGATAGGCTACATATAAGGGCTAATAGGTCAAGACAGAAATAACAGGGATAGAATGGAGACAAAGATTACTTTTTTGTGATTGGCAGTTGATGCAAAGACTATGCCAATGATAGTGAATGGACGTTTTAAGCAACCAAGCTATCAGGCAATACTAGCAATGATCATTGGTGAAACCTGTTCAATTAATTCACTTCTAAGCAGTTTTGTCTCTCTCAGTGCTAGAAATGCTAGTTTTAGGAGTATTGTGTTAAAATGTCAAGATGTCATATTCAAATAATGTATGTACAGCAATGACATTACTTTAAAAAGCATGTAAAATGTCAGATTTTCTATGGAAGTCTAATACTGCAATTAGTAGCTGAAAAGATCGTAAGAATAATGACTGATGTCTGTTTGATTTGGAGACCTGACAGATAGTTTTCAAGACTAAATGAACCTGCTTTGAGCAATTATGCATCCATCTTGTTGAAAAGATGCACAGCCACCATCTATTGTATATTCCAATAATAAATTATTATGTGTAATATAGTGGGTGAGGACTTACACACCAGCTCGGTTTTAGGCTTAATTAAATTGGTCTTTGCTTGTCCAATTTATCTTCTGTCAAGGTAAAGCATATGGCATCCTACAAGATGGATCCTCTTTGCTAAACAATTCTCTCAAATCATTGTAGAAGAATGTATGACTTGCTTTTCCTGAACACAGGAATGGTACTCTTTCCAACAGAGGGAATATAGCATTCACTGAAAACCTTGTGGACCACAAGGAACAGATGCTCCAGATCCAGTGCATATATATATATACATCCACTAGGAATAAGGCCCGTTGTGGAAATAAATACGACGAGCTCTAGACAGAGGCTCTGGGAGAATGCCAAGGCCTTGGGCACTCAGTGTGCTGTGGTGACCTCAGCCGGGTATAATGACACAGAGTCCTCCATTTTCTCCACAGGAACTGATCTCTGCTACCTGAAGAGCAGTTGTAATTTTGAGTGATCTCCAGCCCTCACCTGGAGATTGGCAACAATTGTTATCCAGGAAGAAATGCCTGGTTTGGAGGGTGGAGTCTATAACATTGTACCTGTCTGAGGTCCCACCCCTGCTCAAACCTCACCCTCTCCAGGCTTCACCCCTCAAATCTCCAGGAATTTCCAAACCTGGAGTTGGCAACCCTATCTCCTTCCCAGCCAAGCATCAACCTGCCATTATCTGCCCCTCTGATTTCAGCTTTGCATCTCCTCCCCCCTCCCTCCTGGAGATCAGTTGTAATTCTGAGTGATTTCCACCCCTCTCCTGAGATTGGCAACAGTGGTTCCCCAGAATGGAATGGCTGGTTGGGAGGGTGGAGTGGCATTGTACCTGTCTGAGGTCCCACCCCTCTTCAAACCTCACCCTTTCCAGGTTCCATCCCTCAGATCTCCAGGAATTTCCCACCTGCAGTTGGCAACCCTATCTCCTTCCCAGCCAATCATCAACTTACCTTTATTTCCCCCTCTCTCTTCAGCTTTCCATTTCCCACACACATACACCTGCAACCTCTTCCATGCTCTGAAGTCCTGACTGCCACAGAGTCCACCATTGTCCATGCTCTGAAGCCCTGACTGCCACAGAGTCCACCATTTTCTCCAGGGGAACTGATCTCTGCCATCTGGAAAGCAGTTGTAATTCTGAGTTATCTCCAGCCCTCACCTTGCGATTGGCAACAATCATTTCCCAGGAGGAAAAGTAGTCTTTCTCTACAATGGGGACCAAAGCAGCTTATATCATTCTCCTCTCCCCCTTTTGACTTGCACAACAACCCTGTGAGGTAGGTTAGGCTGAAAGTCTGTGACTGGTCCAAAATCAGCCACTCAGCTTCTACAGCAAGAACCTGGATCTAGCAGACCCTGCTCTGAAGCACTGACTGCTATGCCTAGGGCAGCCAACCTCCAGGTGGAGCCTGAAGATCACCAGGTATCACAACAGAACTCCAGATCTCTCTCTCCCGGAGAAAATAACTGCTTTTAACTGCTT
>NW_015173710.1:249374-255172 GCF_001447785.1 Gekko japonicus | reverse complement strand
CCTACACGGAGCTGGCAACCCTAGTCAGGACTGGCCCCAATGAGTTCCTCACAAAGGCCTGTTTAAATTGCTGCCACCACTCACGGAAGAACTCCTTAAGTTCACTGCCACCACTCACGGAATCATCACTGCCTTTTTAGAGGGAAAGTGAGACCTCTCTGGCCGATGGCCTTTCCTTGCTTCCCTTGGCTACCCCATCCCTTTGGTATTGTGCAGAGCAGGGGAGACCACATGGTCAGAGCACAACACAGATTATTAGCCCAAATTAAAGAATTTATTTAACTATTTACACAGTTATGGATCACACACACACTGTAGGAGTAAGCACACACTATGAACCAACAGGACATAAATCAACAGGGGTTAAATGCAATCCTCTTCCCCTACACACAATAGTCTCTACCACTGGAGGTTGTGGGCAGGGAAACTTCGATTCATTCCGCAGTCCAGCTGACTGTGGAGTGGCTGAATTTCTGCTACCTCCCAGGGATGAAGACTGCCTTGGCACAGTCCCTGTTTTCCCGCACTTTTTGGCCTTGGGGCAGCTGGGAACTGTGGGCCAGCAGATGAGGAAGCCCCGTTCAACCCAGTGAGTGATACCCCTGCAGGCCCCTCTCTGGAACTACAGCTCAATTAAACCTTATGGGGGAACATTTTAAACAAAGAACCACAGCCATCTTACAAACACGGGTAACTGCCATTTTGTGACACCTACCAACAGCCACTGAGGGAACAGTTAGTCCCACATGGGAGGCAAGCAGGAGAAGCATCTTCGTCAACAGAGAAAGATTTGAAAACTAAACGGGGTCGTTTATATTACCTCATCAAATGGAAAGACTTTGACCCAAGCCATAATGAATGGGTGGAAGAGAAACATGTTAAGCCTTCAAAGTTGGTGCACACTTTTCATAAGCATACTTTATTTTCTGCATTAGTACATTTCATTATTATTTTGGTCAACGGAATATAGATAGAGAAGAACTCTGAAGGCTTGATGAATATTTATAGGTTTCAAAGTCAGAAGATCATTAGTTAAACTTGCTAAAAAGTTCTCACCAACTGAATTTCTTCCCAATATTATTTTATCCAGCTGATTAAACTATGTTGGCGAAACCCCCAGTTCTTAAAAGAGGAGGCAAATCTCCTTACGACAGAGTAAGCTGCTGTTAGTTTTCATGACGAAACAAAATTAGCAAGTGATCCAAGCAATCCATTTAGAAATTAATAAATCTCTTTGGCTCAGCACAACAACAGTGTTATCACGAGTTAATCAAATGCAGTGACAGTCAACAAAAGGACTGGAGTGGGGGTGAAACCTTTCATATGAAAAATGACTTCTGTATGACTGGCATATGAAATATCTTCCATATGAAAAATGGATTAAGACACTTCTCTTTAAAAAAAAAAAAAGCACTAATCACCTGGATATCTTGACCTTAAAAGGACAAACATTTTAAAATTTATATATTTGCCTTACTATTGCATTGGGGAAAATGTATGTATGATAGTTAATTGTCTTCCATTAGATACAAATTACAAGGCTATTTATGTTCCCTGGTCCTTTCCCTCAGTGCTTTTGAATGCTGTCTGCCTGAGAGCTCTAAACCAATTTAACGTTCATGGCTTCTCTTGAAAAACCCTTATAAGTGAAGATCTGTGAGGTTGTTAGCCTATCTTAAAATAATTCTCAGTTCTTTCACATAACCATTATTCCCATTGGCTCTGAAAAAGCCAGTTACGATTAAACTGGCTTATAACTGATTTTCTCCCAATTTCTATCCCTGTGTAGTCTTATGCAAAGGTACTCCAGGGTAAACCCAGTGGGTGTAGAATGGAGTAATTTATCATAGGATTATACTGCTAGAATTTAGGCATGTTCCTGACTGTCTTAACATTCCATTTTCATTCTTCAATGTTATCATTTTTTCCTTGTGTCCAGACAACTTCATCAATATCCCAGTGCTGTCCCAATCCCCCCCCCAAATTCTTTTTAAAACTAGTTTCTCCTGTACTTTATTTTTCATTGCAAAAATGGAATAGAATTTGGGTGGCTTTTTAAATTATTATTTGCATGCCAGTGCTGAAACATTTCAGCACAGGACGGTACTTGCGCTGAAACTAACTTCAAAGGTGGCTGGAGTCTGGAAAACGCCTTAGTGACTATCATTAACTGCAACAAATTGAATCAGATGATGTTCCAATGTCCATTTGCTTTTCAACTCTATGGGTATAAATAGGACAATTGCTAATGCTCAGGATGCTTTTTTCAAATGTTCTTTTTTACTTTGAATAAATGATGATTCCATAAACAAACTTATATTATGTTGGCAAGGTCAATTATCAGTGTGTAAAATGCCAGCTGCTGTTTCTCTTTCACCATTATGACCTTTTTTGATAACATGGAAGATAAAGGATTGTGCACCCAATTAGCTGAACATGTTTTATTCTTAGTACACTAACAATGGACTGCAAACCTTTACACTCAAATGAGCAGACCTGTGATATTCTGAATAGAACAACAGATGTTAGTGTTCTATTACATTAAATACAGGACATAAAAGAGGAGGAAATAGCATTGCTATTACCTCCTGCAAGTACTGTGCATTTGCATCTGTTTAGTTTGTTCCTTGTACCTAACATTATCTGAAGACCAATTAAGTAAAATGAGTAATTTTTTGTCACAAGCCAAAAAGAGGAAATAAAACTGGCAGTGAATCATCATGCCTTAAATAGTGTAAACCATAAGACACTGGCTAGTATCATTTGTTTCCATTGATGGAAGAGGAAGATAATTTCTATTCATTCTTCCTTCCTAATTTAGACCCTTCCTTTGCCCTGTAAACTGCTCATGAAGTTCTGCTCAGTGGGGATGGGAGGGGAATTGGTGTTGCATGCTGTCACAACATCACTTTTGGATGGGAACCAAAAAATGGCACTGCTGTGGCCCTCTATGACTTTCTCTGATCTCTGTGGTTTTTACCATAGAGTTTTGGGAAAACTCTAGAGTATCATGTGACACAGTACCTAGGTTAAGTAAGCCAGAAATTACATCACAGTATCATGTGATTTCATTTCACTAGCTCTCCACTCCCCTAGTCTTCCATTGGTTGTCACTGTTGAGCTAGCAACCCTAGAAGCACATTTTCTTTCCCTTTCCCCTATCAACATCCTGTGACCCTCAGAGATGCTCTGCTGATGGTCAGACAACTCACCTCAATAAAATGCCATGCAGTACAGAAGGCTTGGGGGGGCAGGCAAAATCATATCATCCCCTTCCTTTAGTAAAGATGAAGGGGAATATAATTTTGTTCAATTCCCCTCTTCTTGCAGTAATCACCTTACCACATGGCATAGCCTTTAGGAAGGTCCCCCAATGCTCAGTAGAAGACTTTTTGGCATCATGGCAGGGATCTCATAGCAAAAGTGTGGCCTCATCTGCAGATACCTAAATCCATGAATCAAGGCCATGCTTACCCAAAACAAATATTTCTGCAAACTTGGGGGACCCTCTAGGGTTGCAGAAAAATCTGAAACCTTAAAAATACATTTTTGGGTTTAAATTCCCCTAATTAAATATTGTTCTCTGTGCAAGCACAGGAGCTACAGTGGCTGAGGCAGAGTCCTGGGGATGCACCAGACTCAGCTGAGGCTGCAGCAGAACCTCAATGCTGTGCTGAGCCCAGCAGTGGCTGCAACAGAGCCCGGGAGCCTTGGGGGGCCCAGCGGTGGCTGCAGCAGGGCATGGGAGCCACAGTGGGCTTGAAAAGAAAGTATGGGGGGTGGGATTCCCCCCATGAATCTCTCAGGCCCACACTCATCTATGTACTATTAGTGACTTGTGGGCCCCATCTGCATATAGCTATGTCTGCAGATTGGGGCCACAGAGACACTAAACAGATTTTTCAGTGAATTTAGGGAATTCCCCAGGTTTGGAGAAAAATCTAAAAAATTCAAAAAAAATATGGGGGGGATATTGATTATCTTACCATATTTTGATTTGTTATGATACTTTTTCATATATATATGAAAAGTACCATAACAAATCAAAATATGGTAAGATAATCAAAAGTAAAGTAGCATTCTCTGCGCAGAGCACTCCAGGCCTGGGCGCTGTGGCGGAGCACTCTGGGAGCCACCCCAGGCCTGGGTGCTGCGGCAGAAAACATGAGGAACGAAAAGATAAAATAAGTGGGACCTTAAATAAATGCTGAGATGAAAATTGGAGATGATGGAGAGGATCACACCAAGAGAGGTGGTTCAAAAGGTATGAGGGTCCCAGGCCATTAAGGGCTTTTAAGGTAAGCATAAAGTTTCCCGATGACAGATAAAAGACTAATTGGTCTAAAATTTGAGGGATTAAGGTGACAACCCTTTTTGTAGATGGGAACAATTATTGCGTTGGTCCAAGCTGCTGGCATCTGACCAGTTGTTAGATCCCAAGCATTCAAAATAAATCCACGTTTAAAAGTAAAGCAAAATTTATTTCAAAGCAATGGTTTGATCAGGAACAAGGACATTGTTAGGAATAACTGCAATCGTACTGGGACTACATAATAAAGGAACTTGAACCAGGTAAGGGCCAATTAGCCCCTTTCCCTCTGGCGGGAATAGAACAGAGAACGCGCACCCAATTCCTTGGGAATGTAACGGTTCAACATAGTACACAAGTTCAGTTCTCAGGCAAGCTAACCATAACAGCGAAGCGATACCACGACTCCCACCTCCAGCTGCTCGACCTTGGCCAGTTTCGCAAAGCTACACAGTTGATATAATGAAGCAAAAGGGTACACCGGGGGGGAATGGTTGGAACAGCTTCTACAGGTAATACTATATACACCAGACATAATGGCAGCTATCTGACATACTGCCCTCCCGAAAATACACCTTAACCCCCCACTCCCGGATTCGGCGGGAGACCTCCCGGTTTGGCCGGGAACCGTTGGTGAAAGTCTCTGAGCATATAAGGGGCCCGAATATCCCCTTCTTCCACCCATTTCTGGTGCTGGGGTCCGAAATCAACCCATTGGATGAGATACCACAGTTTACCACGTTTTAATTTAGAGTCCAAAATGTCAGCAATCTCAAAATGTTCCTCCCCATCAATCAAAACGGGGGGGAGGGTCCCGACTGGGCCTCCAGTGGCACTGGCCAGTGTCCTTCTTTAGAAGACTCATGTGGAAAACAGAATGCAGAGACCTCAGGTTTTTAGGTAATTCAACGTCAACAGCAACATCATTAATAATCCTACGTACTTTGAAAGGCCCAATGTATTTCCAGCCAAGTTTTTTACTAAGATGTAACATTTTGATATTTTTAGTGGAGACATACACAAAATCACCAGGCTTGAGGTCCCAACCCACCACCCGTCCTCTGTCAGCCTGGGACTTGTAGGCACTCTTGGCAGCATCCAAAGTGGAACATAACAAAGGCCAAGCGTTCTGTAAAGATTTACACCACAACCCAGCATCAGTAGGCTGAAGAAGAGTGCCTTCCCCAAAAAACGGCAAGGGGGGGCTATCATACCCAAAAGCAGCTTTGAAAGGAGACATGCCAATTGAGTTATGCAGGGTATTATTATAACAGTATTCAGCTAAAGGAAGCAAGTCACACCAGTCAGTTTGTTGATAATTTGTGAAACACCGTAAGTATTGCTCGAGAGTTTAACTCTTTCCGTTTGCCCGTCAGTCTCAGGATGATAAGCGCTGCTGAGACCTTGTTCCACCCCCATAACTTTCATTAGTTCCCTCCAGAACCTAGTAACAAATTGTGTACCTCTGTCAGAAATTACTTTAGAAAAG